>NW_024582715.1:589998-608212 GCF_018398535.1 Haplochromis burtoni
GTCCCAAGATGGAACCTTGGGGAACTCCACATGTGATTGCCTCAATGTGAGTCAGATAAAGTATTCCTGTTTCAGTTTTTATTTATGTGAAGTTACCTATTGATACAAAGTATTTCCTGTTTTCTAAGTATGTTTTGAACCAGTTTAGTACAGTTCCTGAAAGACCTGCCCAGTTCTCCAGTCGTTTGAGTAATATGTTGTGGTCAACTGTATCAAATGCTGCACTGAGATCCAGTAAAACTAGGACTGACATTTTTCCACTGTCTGTTTCAGACATATGTCATTGAACACTTTGGTCAGAGCGGTTTCAGTGCTGTGGTTCTGTCTAAAACCTGACTGGAAGGCATCGTAGCAGTTATTCTGTTTTAAGAAGTAATTGAGCTGTTGAGAAACTGCTTTTTCAATGATCTTACTTAAAAATGGGAGATTTGAGATCGGCCTGTAGTTGTTCATTTGTGTCTTGTCAAGATTGTCCTTTTTCAGTATAGGTTTTATTACAGCAGTTTTTAGTGGTTCTGGAAACACACCTGATATTAAAGAAAAGTTGACGATCTGTAACAGGTCTGACTCCAAAGTCTTTGAGACCTTTTTGAAAAAACTTGTTGGCAGGACATCTAAACAGCAGGAGGAGGAGTTCAGTTGACCTAAGATGTCCTCCAGGTCTTTGCTGTTAATAGGTGAAACTGTTTCATGGTGTTTAAACAGTTTTTTGGTGGACACAGTACATATCCTGGATCTGCTGTTGATGTACCAATTGCTTGTCTAATTTTTTGGATTTTTTCTGTGAAGAATTTGGCAAAGTCATTGCAGGCCATGGTCGAATGAAGTTCAGCTGCCACTGACACAGGAGGGTTTGTTAGCCTGTCAACTGTAGAAAATAAGACCCGAGCATTATGGCTGTTTTTAGTGATGATGTCAGAGAAGTAGGACCTCCTTGCACTCCTCAGTTGTAAATTATAATTGTGAAGTTTCTCTTTATAAATGTCATAATGAACCTGGAGGTTTGTTTTTCTCCATCTGCGCTCAGCTTTCCTACACTCTCTTTTTTCATTTTTCACCAGTGTGGAGTTTCTCCATGGAGACTTTTTCCTTCCAGAGATAACCTTCACCTTAATGGGAGCAATAGTGTCCATTACATTTAACATGTTAGCATTGAAGCTATTGACGAGCTCATTGACTGACCCTCTGGACAGGTCAGGTGTTAATGGGAAGACCTGGTTAAAGATCTCACTACTGTCTTCAGTTATACACCGTTTTGTGATCACTGCTGTTGATATATTTTGTGGGCTGAGATTTTACTTTCAAAGAAAACACAGTAATGATCAGACACGCCCACATCAGACACAGTAACCTTTGAAATGCTCAGGCCCTTGGAGATCAGTAGGTCAAGAGTGTGTCCTCTATTATGTGTGGCCTCTGTTACATGCTGAGTCAGCCCAAAGTTGCCCAGAGTGTTACTCAGGTCTTTAGTCCCTTTGTCCTGAGGGTTGTCCACATGGATGTTAAAATCCCCAACAATAATTACACAGTCGAAATCAACACAGATCACAGACAGCAGTTCACTGAGGTCATTAAAAAAGTCTGTGCAGTATTTGGGAGGCCTGTAAACATTAAGAAACACAACTTTGGATGGGGCCTTCAGCTGTAAAGCCACATATTCAAAAGACTGAAAACTTCCAGGAGATAGCTGCTTACATTGAAATGATTCATTAAATAAGACAGCAACCCCTCCTCCTCTCCTGCTCACCCTGGCCTCACTGATAAAACTGTAGTTAGGAGGGGTCGTCTCGATGAGAACAGCTCCACTGTTACTTTGGTCCAACCAAGTTTCAGTTAAAAACATAAAATCAAGGCTGTGCTCAGTGATTAAATCATTAATTAAAAATGTTTTCCCAGCTAAAGATCTAACGTTTAATAAAGCCAACTTAAGTGTTTTAGAGGTATTACTTGTCCCCTCGTGTTTGGGAGCAGTCTGTGGCACACAAGGTATGTTTACTATATTTAAAGATCTTTTAGAGTGCAGCTCTCTGTGTTTTGACCAGGCCACATGTCTCCTTCTGTCACCTAAAAGTACAGAGATTTTAAAACCTTCTAGTAAACAGGGTCCCAGCTTCTCCTGGGAAAAGTCACCACTGCCATAATCCTCGCAGCCCGGACCCTCCACACATCACACATCAGACTGCGGAGACAGAGCATGAAGGTGGTAAGGAGGAACTAAGGGGGGCGAGGCTGGGCAATGTGACTTCGATTGCTCTGTTGAGGGTGGGGCTCGATGGCGAACCTTTGGCCGCTCTGGTGGGGGGTTTATGGGGGACAAAAAGGGATTGGGCCGGGGGGTAGATCTGAGCCCAGCATTGACCCGCTCCATCATCTCCTCAGTGAATTTCAGGTGTGGGGAGGAGGGAGAAAGGGAGGGGGAGGAGGGTGATGGGGGTGATGGCCTGTCAGGGGTTTGGGGGACTGGGGAAGACACCTTCTTCAAGCAGTGGTACAGGAAGAAGTCTGCATCCTTCAAGAAAAACATGATTTTCATGCAGGACAATGCTCCATCACACGCGTCCAAGTACTCCACAGCGTGGCTGGCAAGAAAGGGTATAAAGAAGAAAAACTAATGACATGGCCACCTTGTTCACCTGATCTGAACCCCATTGAGAACCTGTGGTCCATCATCAAATGTGAGATTTACAAGGAGGGAAAACAGTACACCTCTCTGAACAGTGTCTGGGAGGCTGTGGTTGCTGCTGCACGCAATGTTGATGGTGAACAGATCAAAACACTGACAGAATCCATGGATGGCAGGCTTTTGAGTGTCCTTGCAAAGAAAGGTGGCTATATTGGTCGCTGATTTGTTTTTGTTTTGTTTTTGAATGTCAGAAATGTATATTTGTGAATGTGGAGATGTTATATTGGTTTCACTGGTAAAAATAAATAATTGAAATGGGTATATATTTGTTTTTTGTTAAGTTGCCTAATAATTATGCACAGTAATAGTCACCTGCACACACAGATATCCCCCTAAAATAGCTAAAACTAAAAACAAACTAAAAACTACTTCCAAAAACATTCAGCTTTGATATTAATGAGTTTTTTGGGTTCATTGAAAACATGGTTGTTGTTCAATAATAAAATTATTCCTCAAAAATACAACTTGCCTAATAATTCTGCACTCCCTGTATTTGTATGATAATGTGTTTTCAATATTGATCAATATTTATAATGGATTGAAAGTAATTCCTTTTTTATTGCCCATGGAATTATCAAATAATGAATTACTTTATTAATATATTAATATATCAAGTAAGAGCTTCATCGGGTGAGGGCCTCCAGCTCGCACTGGAACGGTTCGCAGCCGAGTGTGAAGCAGCGGGAATGAGGATCAGCACCTCCAAATCTGAGGCCATGGTTCTCAGCCGGAAAAGGGTGGAGTGCCCACTCCGGGTCGGGGATGAGTTCCTGCCCCAAGTGGAGGAGTTCAAGTATCTCGGGGTCTTGTTCGCGAGTGATGGGAGAAGGGAGCCGGAGATCGACAGACGGATTGGGGCTGCGCTGCAGTAATGCGGACGCTGCACCGGTCCGTCGTGGTGAAGAGGGAGCTGAGTGTAAAAGCGAAGCTCTCAATTTACCGGTCGATCTACGTCCCTACCCTCACCTATGGCCACGAGCTGTGGGTAGTGACCGAAAGAACGAGATCGCGGATACAAGCGGCGGAAATGAGCTTCCTCCGAAGGGTGGCTGGCCTCTCCCTTAGAGATAGGGTGAGAAGTTCGGCCATCCGGGAGGGGCTCAGAGTAGAGCAGCTGCTGCTCCACATCGAAAGGAGCCAGCTGAGGTGGTTCGGGCATCTGGCAAGGATGCCCCCTGGGCGCCTCCTGGGCGAGGTGTTCCAGGCATGTCCCACCGGGAGGAGGCCCCGGGGCAGACCCAGGACACGCTGGAGAGATTATATCTCTCGGCTGGCCTGGGAACGCCTTGGTATTCCCCCGGACAAGCTGGAGGAGGTGGCTGGGGAGAGGGAGGTCTGGACCTCTTTGCTTAGGCTGCTACCCCCGCGACCCGACCTCGGACAAGCAGATGAAGATGGATGGATGGATGGATGGAAGTAAGAGTAAAATAAAAAGTAATTTGTAAATGAATTTATTATTGTATTTTTTTAATGCATTCATCAGTGAATCATGAAATGCTTTATTTCAATGTGTGTGACTCTCCTGGTCTGCCACACACAAGAGCTGGTGTTTCATCTCAGTATCAATGTTTCATCTGGTCTCCATTGAGTCTCTTCAAAGCACAAGCAGGAGTCAGATCAGGCAGCAGAGGTTTATGTTTTAAGGGCACAATATAATATAACTAGATGATGTTGAGGTGAAGCATGCATGTTACCATCAACCCAGTGCGCACAAGAACCAATGAGTGATGCTGTTTTGCTCTCTCTCTCACACACACACACTGACAACGTCATATCCAAGTCTATAAAAAACCTCCTCTCCAGGGATTTCCACTGATGAGTCATTAATTCCCAGACATCTGAAGTCTACAAGTACCACCATATGTTTTTCACAGCAACCTGTTAATTCTGCCCTGAGATCCACTCAACACAATGCATGAGTGCAATTTATATCTTATAAATACATCCTGTACTCAACAACTCCCATGGTATTGAAGTGGTGTAACCGGTGTGATTCTGCATTGTGTCTGATAAAAAAGGTTGTAAAAAAATTGTAGAAAAGGGCATTTATTTTTACATTAAACATAAAATATGCATTTACACGTAACATATTTGACATAAGATAAAACAAAAACAACAACATGAAATCCGACATACCTGATAAAAAAGGTAAAAGAAAGAAAGACCTCCAAGTAAATAATTTGCCCACTCCAGCTCCTACGACCAAATACAAACAGTGGGGAAGAGGGTTAGCTCAACCCACCACAACTTCCAAGCTAGCAAGGAGTATATATTCATGCTAGCATTTATGGCGCCTAAAACACATTTATGATACACACATACTACACACTTATAACATCTAACAAAAACAGGCTTAATAATGACAATAATTGAACTAAAATCGCAATCAGAAACATCAGGGTGGCTAAATATGAATTATATTACCTCTGGTGCAAATTACTGACCTCTGTCATCATTTTAAGTGGGGGAACTTGCACAATCGGTGGCTGACTAAATACTTTTTTGCCCCACTGTCCAACTGATCATAGAAATTTTAGAACCAAAAAAACTTCACAAACTGACTTGTTACAATGGTGGCACTTATTTTACATTTAATTTGGTCAAGAAAATTCCTCCCAATGTCCAATCAGTTAGGCAATCAACAATAGTACTTGCTATTGTTATTATATTTCTATTGTGCACATGATTACCCTTCTGCTTTCACTACTTTCCCTGTGACATCAGAGATGAACAGGCACTACTCGTCTTGGCAGGAAAATTCACAAATGCAGCAGTTTTCATGACAATGACAATACTCTACTACTCTAATACAAATAGACACCGATGTGGCTAAACCACCATTTTCATGATTTCTTGCATTCATTTGAATCTCAAGTCACGATATCTAATCTAAATGATCCCAATAATACTCTTTCAACCGTACCATAAAAGAAAAACGGGAGCCATGGCTGCACTGAACAGGTCACCTGCACTGAGCAGATGAGCGGTGGAGCAAGCAAGAAATATCTGACACGAAGATTACAGTGTGATGCAACACCCCCCACCCCACTGTGGTGGTCCCTAAGATATCAGACCAGTGCAGCTGGGGAAATAACCTCATAGCATTGCAGGAAAATGGCAGCTTACCAGTGTAACACTGCATTTAGCACCCTGTGCAACAAACAACAAACACTATGTTACCTCAAATAACCCATCAGTTATTATCAGACCAAACCTTTTTTTGTGGATTTTTATCACTGACAAAACACACAGTCCAGAAAGTACAAACTCCAGATAAACCATAAGCTTAAACAGGCATAAAGCAGGGAGTAACAAAGTTCTCTAAAGAAAGTTGAAGGAGCTCACAAGAGAAGCCAAACTGATGCCATGACAAACACTAGGTGTACGGGTTGTACTTCAGCATATATGCAAGGTAATCAGAGGATTGCACACAGTAAGGTTCACAGGAGAGGACACAATGGAACAGCACAGCACTGGGAATAGTACATTTCAGGTTGGCAGTATTTCCACTGTAGCACATAGGCAAGCCTGTGCATCAACATATAGAAAGAAGACTAAGTTCACTAGGTTGCCATCACTATGCCAACATTAATAAATGAGGCCCAATGTTTTTTATTGTCTAAAAAGCTCTCTTCTTGCATATTTAAAAGAAATTCCATCTTATAATATTAATAAGATTCACAGCTTTTGAGCAAAATTTCAGCACTTCAAACCCATAGTCTCTGTTTGTTTTTTAATTGACTGCGCAGACCCTTAATAAAAAATGTCTCTGTGCTGGTACACACTACAGAAAAGAAACTGTGTTTGGAAATAAGTCTGACTTTTCCTTTCTGGGATGTTCTTCACAACAAGTGTTTGTTGGTTCCAGAAGAGTAATGCTTTTTGTCATTACTAAATGATAAATATTATGAAATGAAGGCAAAGCAATGCATACAGAGTAGGGATTAGAAGCAGTTTGTACATAAGACTGAAGTGTATTTTTGTGCTAATTGTCTCAGCCACTTCAGGGCTCTGATTACCAACTGGTCCTTCTGAGGGAGCCAAGTGCATCTTCAGGCTGATTGCATCTCGCAAGAGGTGACTGTGTCCTAAGATCATGAGACTGCTCTGAAAGTGATTTATTTGAAGGTGTTTTACTAAAAACATCAAAGGAATGGTATGCATACCTACGATCAGAACTTACAAAAGTCCCCTTTAAGATGAAAGTAAGTGAAAGTGAAAGTGACCATGGAAGAAGGCACTTCTTCAGTCAGCTACATGCCTGGGCATTTAGACGCTAAATACATGTTTGCACAGTGAGGACATTTGTACATGTGCATATCAACAGGACTGCAGTGAATATTCAGTTGTATAGCATTTTATCCGTACCTGCTACCTGTAGAGTCTGACAGTTCTAAATATCCCCTTTGAATATGTTGCTTAATCCCTTTTAGAGACCTGCTATAAAACAATGTGTGTTTTCATCACTGGAACAAATCAGATCAACCAATAATGCTGAGACCTAATCAACCTGAGTAGTAGTAGGGACTTTTTCCCATTTTTTATGTCCACGGTGGTTTCATCCATTTACACTTATTCTGATTCCAAACATTATCAAGTGGCCTCTGGATTTTATTTTTCTGGATTGTAGTTAGCTTTTCATTATGAATCTTTAGGATTCTATTATGCTAATCTTGTTTGATTACATTAGTTATTAATGTTCAGCCTTATTTAGTGTCAGGGAGCTGGGTCTTGTCACCCAGCAATTTGAGTTTATAGTGTTTTTGTGACTCTTATATTATAAAGATGGTTTAAGTTCAAGTTGTGTAGTTTGGCCTTAAGTGTCATTCTTTCTATGTTTTGAGTTTTTCTTGTCTTTGCAGTTTATCATTTGTTCTCCATCAGGTTTCCTTTGTGTCCTTACGTCCCTCGCTCTACAGGTCCTAGTCTCCCTTTTCTCTTCCCATGTTCCCTTCATGTTTCAGTCATGTCTCCCCTGTCTGTCATGTGCATTCATGTATGTTCTCCCCAGCCCGTGATGTCTCCCTCTCTCTCTCTCCTTGTTCCTCATACCCCAGGTCCTAGTCCTGTCGTTGTCTTTTGTCTCCTGTTTCTGATGCCATGCTTCCATGCCTGTTCCCCCCCCCGCCCCCCGTCCCCCAGTCCCAGTGTCGAGCTGTGTGTCTAGTCTGTTTCCTGTTTTATGTTGACAGTCTCACGTCCTGTGTTCAGTTTTGCTTCCTCCTGTGTCATAACGTTTATTCTCCCCAGCTGGGTCCCCCGTTTATTTCCACTTCCCTCGTCACCCTCATGTGTATTTATTGTGTGACATTACTTGTGTTCATCGTCAGATCATCTCTTCATGTCCCAGTTCCGAGGTTCCATGTCTCTCGGTTCCACGTTCCATGTATAATGTTCTTAGTGTTTACTTTCTTCCCAGTTTAGTTAGCTCTCATGTTCACCTTCTGCCTTTGTTTCGTGTCTGCTCTTTAGCCTAAATAAAGCAGCTCACCCTTGCTTATATTTCACTTTGTTTCCACGGTTTGTTTCATCCTCACTTAGAAACACACGATCTGCCGCCTGCGATTGTGACAGTTTAGCCTCCCTAATGTGATAGAAGAAGTTTCTTGTGATTAAGTTGCCACGTCGGTGGTAGATGTTCTATCACTTCCTGTTTTTCTCTGGTGGATTTGGTGTGACTTGTTTTGTTATTGTCTTAATTAGTTTCAGTTTTTTCCTGCTACCCTGATGTTTACACTTCAGAGGCGACATGTATTCGACAGCAGTTCTCTCCATATTTAATATACACTCATATACTCAGTCATTAGGGTGCACCAGGTTGTGGCCTAGCATGTTTTGGGGCTTGAAACCATAGATTTGGTCTTTAGGGAAAATGCATCTCAGCTGTTTTAATACTCCTGACACTTAAGTGATCTCTAAAAGGATTTTGCTTTGGCAGCGGTTTCTCTCTTGGAATGCCTGGAGCATTATTTGGTGCCTTCCTAGCTTTGACAAATGTCATATTTACTCAGGGTCTCACTGATATGATGTTATTCTGCTTCGTGGCCTCTGTGTCAGTGGGGATGTGGTATGCTGTGTTTTGTAGTGTCCTGATAACACTGGATCACACTAGGTGTCATCAAGATGCTACAACACAGAGCAAACACCATCCCCACAGACAGTGTTGATATTTGAACTGTTTGAAATATTATATATAAGAGCACATGCCACTCAGAAACTAACTCAATTTATGTTTGTTCCACGCGGTGCTAAAAAGTACCACATTTTTTAATTTCATGTTTTCTTCAGTCTATGGTGGTGACTTTACTTTCAGACTTGTTGAGCAAACATCTCTGTGTTTCCTGTTCATATTGTTTTGAACTCCCTCAGCAAGTGAAGCTGCCAGAATGCAATTCTGGATGGTTCTGTGAATCGCATCATTCACAGAACAATATAATCAATACAATAGTCATAAATATCTAACTCAATTCAATTTTATTTTTATACAATCACAAGAACTGTTGCCTCAAGGTGCTTTTTATTGTAAGGTGAAGACAATAATACATAGAAAACAACAACAATTAAACAAACCCACCTGATAACAACTTAAAGGAGTGAAGAAAGACACTCAGCACATTATGTGAAGCCCACAGCAGTCCAGGCCTATTGCAGCACAACTAGGTGAGGGTTCAGAGACACCTGATCCAGCTGTAACTATATGCTTTATCAAAAAGGAAATTTTTAATCCTGATCTTAAAAGTAAAGAAGGTGTCTGTCTCCTGAATCCAAACTGGGAGCTGGTTCCACAGAAGAGGGGCCTGGGAACACCGTAGGAAGTCTATGAGCAAAGTGCTCTATTGATATGATACTATGAGGTCTTTAAGAAAAGATAGGACCTGATTACTCAAGACCTTGTATGTGAGGAGCTGGTTTTCAATTCAATTCTGGGTTTAACAGGGAGCCAATGAAGGGAAGCCAGTGTTGGAGAAACTTGCTCTCTCTTTCTAGTTCCTCTCAGTTCTCTCACGGCAGCATTTTTGTTCAACTGAAGGCTTTTCAGGGAATTTTTAGAAAAGCCTGATAATAACAAATTACAGTAGTCCAGCCTAGAAGTAATAAATGCATGAACTAGTTTTTCAGCATCACTCTGAGACAGGATATTTCTAATTTTAGCCATACTGTGCAAGAAAGCAGTGTTATGTATTTGTATAATATGCATACTGAAGGACGAGTCTCCTTTCCAAGCATTAACCAGGCCCGACCCTGCTTAATTTCCGAGCTCAGACAAGGTGTGTTGAGCCTGTTATGGCCACAAGCCATACCGTACGTTAATATAAGGAATAAACTTCACTATTAAACTTAAAACATGATGATTTATTTACTTCTATCAGCACTTATTTATTTGGAAGAGCATTGCATGTTGTTTTTCCAAAATATGAACCAATCATTTATAATCAGAGGCATCAATAGTGTTGCTAGGCTTACCCACAGTTAAATAAAGTTTGAAACTCTAATGTGTTTGCTGTTTGAGAAACAGACATGTCTGTGAAAAAATGGTTGTTGCTGTTCTTACATTAGGAATAATGAATATATCAACAGAAGAGAGGCCTAGGACTTTATCTCAATGTGTGTGTACCTTGTTTAACTTTGATGACTGCACAGAGCGCTTCCATTTGCAAATTGGATAAGGTTATACAAAGTCTGAAATGGAGGGAAAATAATAGGAGTAAAATGAAAAGCAAGCTGATACAAGTCTCCATTTGCTTCAAGGTCGCACCTTGCTTAGACTCCACTCGAAGGGGAAGGTAAATATAACCTATAATTTCTGCTTTTTGTTCTGTTTCCCATTTCTGGTGCCATCCATCTTCAGCCAGAAATGATTCATTACAGCTTTGAGTTAAAATTGCATCTCTTCTAACTTGTTTAGGGTTAATCAGTCATTCGAGTTTTATTCCATATTCATCCCACTTTTTTTGCTTAGAGTGAGCAAAGACATTTATAATCAGTGAACAACTTGTCATCATTAGTTGCATCTTGATAATTTTTTACAAACACATCATTCTTTTTAGGGGTTTTGCTCATCAATTTGCCGTCTGTTTTCCACCACAGACTATGTGTGTTGCCACCACAAGGACAACCCTGGGAGAACCTATTTCAGAGCTGTTTTGGGGGTAAGTATCTACTCTGTCGGCATAAACCAGTGATGGTAATGACAATGAATTTCTTATTTGACTAAATAAGAAAGAAATTAAACTGACTAGTCTAAAATTGAGAAACACTCAGATATCAAATTAAATTTGAGAGCTGTTTAAGGTCAAAAACTCTCTAAATGAAAGCATTAATCACATTACTCAGTCGCACATCATGCACTGAACTGTGCAGCACCTCACATACTGCACTATCAACACTGCACATTATACTCCAGCAAAGAAAAAAAACACTGTTACTACAAAAATCTGTTCACATATTATTAAAACGTGACAAATTATTAAGATCTGAAAAACGAATAAACTGCAGCTAAAAAGTGCCATGCATCATGGAACGGTGCGTGCTGTTTGAAAATTCATGGCAACCTGTCAAGACTTTACCAAACTATCCGATAGCTATAAGCTCTCCAATGTGTCCGGGAAACTGCAGCTGAAACTGAACAACGAAAGTGGAAGTTGAAAATTTATACCTGAATCAGAGAAATCAAAACAGAGATGATAACATAGGGCTACAGGTTAAAGCGTTTTGTTTTTGTGTATGTGCAATAACTAGATCACCATTGGTTCATCTTCCTGCCTTCGTTGGGGATGAGGCTGCTAGTCTATTCTTTACGTCACTTCTGATTTCCCATTCAGTCAGTCAGTCTGTACAGCATACACTAGCTTGTTAAATTTGTGTTTAGGAGTTTTGTCTTTGGGATGAACCAGTTTGTGTCTGAGTGTGCTGCTGGGTCTGAAGTAAACTGGGATGTCATGCTTGGAGAAGACTCTCCGGAGTATTTCCGATACACCGGCTACATAGGAGATGACAAAGTTGTTGCGTTTGTCCTTCTGATCCTCCCTAGTTGGTATCTGATCTTCTTTTCTGTGCAGGTCTTGACCATTTGACCCTAGAACTGAAGAAGCTTCTCGGATGAGAGGTGAATCATCTTCAAGCAACTCAAAGAAGTCCAGATGCTTTTCTTTCCAAGCTCCTTAGACTGTCTGCTGTTCTTCTGTCAGTCTGCCTTTCAGACTTTCATTCATGGAACCTGTTTCTTCCCCACCTCTTTGTGGTCACTCTGAGATCCTGATCCAAGTCCCCATCTGCTTTGTCTCTACCAGCACCAGTGTTTTGACTGGGGGTCCGGTCCTATTTCCTACCATTTTTGGGAGTCCGCTCTGATATAGAGCTTTGTCTAACTCTTGTCACTGAAATATTTCTTACTCAAACTCTTTATTTCAAAGGTTTATTTTTGTTTTGGGGTTACGTTCCAGCTATATGTTAGATTAATTATCTCTACTCTTAACTCTAGACGGTTTGCCAGATCCCTGTTAGATCTGAAACAGGTTTGATTTCATGAGATTTAAAACAGCATCCTGAGTTTTACACTGAATGACTGAGGTGATTAGTGTTCACCAAAACTTTAGCAAAACTAGAGATGGACCGATCCGATATTACGTATCGGTATCGGTCCGATACTGACCTAAATTACTGGATTGGATATCGGAGAGAAATAAAAAATGTAATCCGATCCATTAAATATCAGAAAAGCACCTCACAAAACTTGCAACATGGCGTAACTCGGCTCATAACCGTAGCATGTCGGAGCAGTGTGCTCAGTGATAGAGCAGCTGTGTGTGTTTGTAGCCTCGCTACCAAACCAGCATTTCATCTCTGAAGTGATCCCAGAGAGAAGTAAAGCAAGTGTGTAAGTTCATCTCTGAATGTTTGTAAAGCATTCCCACGTTAAGTTTAACAACCGATATATGGAGCGACTGCCTCTCTCTCTCTCTCTCTCCTGCTGCTGCTTCAATCATGAAACTGATCAGTGATCAGCTGATCGGCTTTTCTGTCCCGAGTCCTTCTGTCTTCTTTGTTTTTGGCCCACTTCGCTCCAGAAAGAGGAAACCAGCGGCTGAACAACAGCAGCACGTTTAAGCTTGATCAGCTGTTGTTAGAATTTATTTAATATTACTTTCTACACCAGGATCTTTTTCTACAGCTGACGGCTGTAACTGTGCAGGGGCGGAGCTAGCAAAGTGTAGCCAGGGGGGCCGATAGGGCATGAACAGGGAAAAGGGGGCACAAAGACATACTTTTCTTTCTTATTCTCATTTAAAATTATTCTTGAAAAATAATTTATTTCTGTGCATTTTTTTTCACACTGCATCAAATTAAAGTTGATTACGTCGATTAAGCATCATGAGGTGGAGGGGGGGGGTTCCCTATTTTTTTTGCTGGGAGTTTGCAACCCTATTAGTTAGGTTGCTTAATATTTCTGCTAAGTACTCTTTAAAATACCAGAATAGGGAGGATGGTGTAGGTTTCAGTTTATTAGATTGATCAGTTTTGCTGAACTATGAAATATTTTGTTGTACTTTTTACATACAGGTGTAACAGAATAGCTTTAGTGTTGTTGTTTATTTAAACTTGAGTATGAATTTATACAAAATGCAGCAAGATATTAAAAAAACGTTTTATTGATTAAAAAACACTATATCGGATTCATATCGGTATCGGCAGATATCCAAATTTATGATATCGGTATCGGATATAAAAAAGTGGTATCGTGTCATTTCTAAGCAAAACTATCAGGATTTATTTACACCTGACATTTGACTGTTACACCAAGGATCACTCCAAACATTGGAGTACGACTGACATAAAGATATAAATGTAGGCTGGCAATGTGCATTAAGGATGAGTGTGGGGTGTATTCCATAATAAATGAACATGAATACCTCATCAAATGCCAGGGAATCTCTTTCTTTATTTAAGAGATATCTGGTGTGCAGAGAATGTATTTCAGCCAACTGAGGAACTGGAAAAATATGTAACCCGGCCGGTTGTTTGGCAAGAGTGTCACCAGTTAAAATCCCCTGATATCTGATAGTTGAAGAAGTATTTCACAATTGTTATTCAGTTCAGTTTTGTAACCGTTGCTTTCTTGGTTAGAGCAAAACTGCAGTTGATGGGTGGCTGTGGAAATCTCTTACGTGTTAAAGCAAGCTGCAGATTATTACATAATTGGCAAGAGAAAATTAGCAGCAGAGACGAAGCACATTGAGGTTTCATGTGCTTTTGCAGTTATCAGCTTCTAGCAAATGGCAGCTGGATATTAGGTGTACATGCCAAGAATGCATTTATTTTTAATAATCAGATATAAATCCATGCAGGGATTGTTTCGAGACATATTCACTGCAGCTACAATATTATTTAATACCCCAAAGCTTCTATCAAAGGCACCGTTTTTGTGTGTGTTTTCGCACAGAGGAAATCTGATAACAACGTCTGTAAATTACTCTTTTTAAAATGCTTTTCTTAATGCATTTTGTCAGCTGTATCTTTCCTGCTTTAAATTTCTTTTTCCTTTGAAAACTTGCAACTTATTTCTCTTTGGAATAGTAAAAACAACATAAAATATAGAAATTGCTATAGGAATACAGGCGACAACAGCACTAGTATTAATAAAAAATGTGTTTTATTACTTTTTATCACTCTGGTTTCTTTAGTGTTGCACTACAATGCCGAGGAAACCAAAACAAGGAATTAACCACATGGAAATTTGCAGGAAGCAGGAAAAGTCTTCAACTGGAATGTAGTGAATGATGCAATCAAACTAAAAAAAAGTGATCACAGCTGCAGTAAACCGTTTGGACCCGACTAATAAATAATTATAGGACAGCAGCTGATTTCTGCACTGTCATATATTTGTAGTAGGTTAGTGAAAAATGTTTTCCTTTTTCTCTGAAACTCTATAATAGTATTAGAACGCGTCAAAAAATGAAGCATTTTTTATGAAGTAGGTCCAAATCCTCTTACTGTGGTACATCATTGGGCCAAGGTCTCAATTCATTTGCTTTAAATGACGCTGTTTTTATTTTTGTAAAACACTAAAACTGACATTGAACTGTTCTGTGAGCAACAATATTTCAAGTGGAACAAACCACAATGCAGTTTCTTTGTAAAACTGACCAATGGAAATGTTTTCACTTGTCTTCTTTGTACTTATTTTTTCTATATCTTTTAGGAAATGAGGAAATATCTAATCTGAAATAATTGTAGTAAACAAAACAGTGTGTGCAACCGGTGGTTTCCAGGTCATACAGTAATGCTTGAGAAGTGGCACTGTGCAAGAGTTTATACATCATTTTGTCATGAATGACTCTATAACAAATGGAGAGAGATGCATTCTGATTAAGCCGTCATCATGATTAACCTGATAAAACAATTAACGCATCCGGAGTGCAGAATGACTCAAAATCCTTGAAATGTTTCTGTCAACGCATTTCGGGCAGTTTGTCCAGCTAGAGTTACCTTCGCACATGCGCAAATGGGCAGTTGATCTGGTAGTGACGGACAGCTGAGCCAATCAACTCAATATGGAAGATGATAACCACACATTCGCCCTCTCGATGGGAAATTTGAGTATTAAAAGAATAACAAGACGGAACAGTCGACCGACATAAAGTCTTATGCACATTGTGCAAGAAGGAATTTTCTTTTCACCAAAGCACTTCCAGCTTAAAATATCACATTGATGCGAAGCATACGTTAGTTGGGGATGCTGCTAGCATTTGGCGTCACCCAGCTTGCGACAAACCACTCACGGAGCATCGGGTACTCAGTAAGTCTACCTCGGACATATTGACACAATTGCCAAGTGGAATGCAACAAACTGCAGAGCTATTAATATCGTTTTTTGCTAACATGAATATTCAAGATGTTAAATGGCCTGTATTTGTATAGCGCATTACTTAGTCCCTATGGACCCCAAAGCGCTTTACACTACATTCAGTCATTCACCCATTCACACACACACATTCACACAAACATGTTCAGTAAACATGTTAATTGTGTATGTTTTCCCTTTTTTCTCGAGTCTGTTTGCTCAGGTTAAATGAAATGTGATTAATATAGAATAAAAATGAATGGTATTTAATCGTGATTAATCAAAATTAATCCACAGTAACCCTGTGATGAATCTGATTAAAATTGTAATTGTTTGAGAGTGTATACTTACCTACTAATATATAGGTTTTTTAAAAAGATGTATTTCACAGGAGAGAACATGTGCCTAAAGACTGAAGAAAATGATTCAAATTCTCTTTGAATTTAAGCATTTAACATTCTTTGTATTTATTCTGCATTTACTTCATTATATTGCATGAATGTCTGTTACAAGCTTAAATATAAAGTTGAAAAAATGTAATTGCAGCCAGGCAATTGTGCGATTAATTAGCTATTTTTTTCTATTGACAGCACTAATTCTGACTCTTAATGTCTTAAGTTTTAGCATCAAATATATTTAAAGTACCAGTGTAAAGTGTACGTGCTCATTTTACAGAATCATATACATGACATAATTTGACCAAAATAATTCATTAATGTTAGTTTTTTTTAATGACTTAAATATTGCTGGGTAGCTTCAACTCAAATAATAATATATTTATAGATTCATAACTTCAAAACAAAATATTTCAAATTAATAGTGTGAAGCAGAATATTCCACAACTGCTCCTTGCTGCCATCCATGGTCTGAGATTATTAGTACATTTACACTGATTAACAAACAAAGCAAAGTTCCAACTATTATTGTTTTTTATTATCATTTTACTTTTGCAGTTTTTATTTGATTTATTTTAATTTCTTTGGAACTTTACAGTCCATAAATGTCTCTCTTGAAAATGTGACATGCAGGCTCTTCAAGTAGCACGTCCTGTCAATGAGCCGACTCAGGCCCTTGAATGATTAAGTGATCTGGAGCTTAATACTGCATTACTTACTACATCAAAATATCTCTAAAAGAAGCTTTTTTTCTCATCTTTAGTGACACGTGCTGTTAACAGCTTTCCTCTTCCATGTTACAGCTTCACAAATGGTGGCTCTTAAGATGCCCCATTAGACTCAGGAGTGTATGGGTGTGTACAGAGTATGTCTGACTGACATCTCCCTCACGCTCCTGCAAGCTTCGCTGCATCTGTCAGGCTGGCACAAATTACACCTTTTATCATTCTTACTGGTACAAGGAGCATGGGTGTAATTAGCCAGAAAAACTAAATTCACCTGTGAGAACACCTGTGCTTTAACACGGAGGCACACTGAACAACAATCCACCTGCATGCATTTTTTATTCAGGTTAATCTTATAATTAAAGGCTAATGTCAGCAATATTTCTGCTGAAATCAGGATTAAACATTCTTTATTTATTCATTTGTGTATCATGCTGTTCGTTTCCACAGCTTTCAGCTCAGCAGGATTATGACACGGTCAGTGGTCTATAGGCTATAACATTTTAATGTGCTTTACTTAAAGACATGTCCACTCAGAATCTGTCAGACTGAAGAAAGGTGATTTAAATTACTTTGAACATGGCATGATTGTTAGTGTCACACGAGCTGGTCTGAGCATTTTAAAAAATGCTGATCTGCTGGGATTTTTACACAAAACTATTTCTAGTTTTTCCCAAGAATGATCATAAAAAGAAAAAATTGTTAGCAGCTTTTCTCGAAAAGGCAAAAGTAGCTTATTAATGCCAGAAGTCAGAGATGCCAGACTGCTTCAAGCTGACAGGAAAGTGACAGTAACTGAAATAACCGCTCGTTATAACCAAGTTATGCAAAAGAGCGTCTCTGAATGCACAACTTATTGAACCATGTAGCAGATGAGCTACGACAACAGAAAAGCTGGCCTGCTCGATTTCTGCTGTGCATTTGGATGGTAGGGTCAGAATTTAGCAGAAACAACGTGACTCATGGATCCATCCTGTCTCGTATCAGAGGTTTAGGTTACTGGTGGTGACGTAAAACGTTGTTGGGGATAATTTCTTGACAAACTTTGGGACCCTTCATACCAGTTAAAGATTGTTTAAATTGTTGCTCACTTTCAATCCCAGCTGACAAATCTGCAACAGCTAAGTACTGCTTTTACCTCACTGTGGGACTAAACCTCCGAGAAATGTTTCCAGCACCTTGTTGAATCTGTGCCATGAAGAATTATGGATGTTCAACAGGCAAAAGGAGGTCAGGTACTAACAAGTTTGAACTAATTAAGTGGCTGGTAAATATAAATGCATTCAAAAAACCCTCTTTGAAAATGTCAGTGTAATTTTTTTTTCAGAATTTGAAATATCAGTGCAAGCCCCATGAATTTAGATAGTTTGCTAAAAATAAAATAACTGTACTTTGACTTGAGTTTTCCTGTAATTTAGCTATTTTTATAGTAAATAAAGTTGTTTTTGCCTTCTTGGGTAGTACAAAAATGGGTTCTCAGTTTTTTCATTGCTAAGTACAGTCGGGGACTAGAAAGAGAGAGCAGATTTCTCCTGTTTTGGCTTCCCTTCATTGGCTTCCTGTTAAATCC
>NW_024582715.1:621084-635877 GCF_018398535.1 Haplochromis burtoni
CCTATAATTGGTAAACTGACATCTCTCTCCGTTTTTATGGATTGGAATAACTTTTGCTATTTCCTTTCATCTGATTGGCCAATGTCATGTCAATCACAAATTTAACTATCCAATCAGAGAACAGACGGGTTTGGCTGTCGGAGGGGTGATGCCCAACAATATTTTCACGGACCGGCCTTTAAGGTGTCGCGGATAAATACAACAAAATAAAACTAGTACCGGTGCCGAAAAAAAAGAAGATTTATTCATAACATACGTGAAAAGACCCAGGAAAACCGAGTTAACGATAAAAACGATAACAAAATAACGCTGAAAACCGATAAAAACCCTGAAAACTATACATTTCACACCTGAGCCTCAACTCTCGCTGCCCGGTACCAAACGACTCACGAACCGGTACCGGTCCGAGGCCCGGGGGTTGGGGACCGCTGATTAAGAGGACCGGTTCCCAGTAGTGCAGTTACTTTGAATTGTGAGTCTGCTTTCCTCCCGATCCCACTCACCAGTTCCACTTGCAGCTGATTTCAGTTCTTGTGTCACAGAAAGAAAATGGCAGCACAGTCAAAGCCATGCTGTCAGCTTTGTGTTCCTACATGAATACTAAGAGAAGAATCACATGTGAGTCCTCATTAGATTAGGGATTTATGCTGGTGTGTAGGACTGTAGGTTTATATTGTTAATTAACACACAATGACTTTCAGGTCACTTTAAAGAGTAACAAGAAGGTAATGCAACAAGTAATTAAGTACTTTTATGAAACAAGTTCTGTGTAATAGATTACTTTTTTTGAGTAACGACCCCAAATTGATCACAACAAAGAGAGGAAAACCAGCATGCATGAACATTTCACCACACAGCTTGAAATTAATTTGAATAAATATAAAGTCTTTGATATGCTGCTTGGAGATGGTGGCGAGTCTCAAAGCGGGGCCAATGAGAATCGATAATGGAATCAGAATCATTAAATTCTTATCAATTCCCATCCCTACTTACTATGTATACAAACAGTACAGATAATCCAGTTTATGTGAGTGAACTTCCAAAGCGGGTATAAATTAAGCAGTGCCCTTTCCAAAGCCCTTTTTCTTGTTTACTTGATAAAATAGGCACTTGTATTGCTTGTTTTTATTTTATTTTTAGTTACGTAAAATAAAGCAATCAATGTATTTATATTATTATATTTGCAGAGATGCGCCATTTAATTCCAAAAAACACTTTACAATGTGTTTCTAGTTTAGCCATTCAGAGCAAACATGGTGATGATGAAGCTGCCCTGCAAGGTGCTTGATTGACATTAGAAGCAACTTAAGGTGCCCTGCCTATCCCAAGGATTTGATTTAGGAAGCGGACGGGCTCGGGGTTGATAGCCAATTAATCAGGCATAATTTAAACCAGTTTTTATGACAATATTATAGAGGTTTAGGTATAAAAATGAGTGCAAAACTTAATAAAAAAAGATTTGGACACTGTGTTCCCTCAGTTTGCTCGTTAAGTCAGTACAGGCTTTCCAAACCTTTAACTCCCATCAATTTACTTTAATTCCAGTTCTAACAGAGTTGCCATGTTGCTTTAACACTCTCCACCTATAACAGCCTCAGCCACCCAGCAAGCTTCTACAATTGTTTAAATAAACGAACATATTTGTACACACCATATTTTAACTTATTTGACGTATTTGCATTCCCGATTTTTTTCACATTTTAATCGTGTTGCATGTGTTTCAGTTAAATATTTTGCAATATTTTACCTCTTTGCCTCCAGGTGCTTGCAAATACTACTGATGAATTCCGGCAAGTGCAGGCTGCCAAGTGTAGCTGTTTGCCTCAGCTATAAACATGCCAGGTGAGAAGCGTCCACATCTATTTACTGTGGAGGAGGCTGTAAAACCTTGTGAAAGGAATTCAATACAGGTCGATGAGTCAATGAAGCTCATTCTGACCGTCAGTGATGCTGAGGTGAGCTGTTGAAGATACCTTGAACGTTTCTATCGGTAAGCACTGTTGTTTTTTCCTGCTGTTAGCTGCCAGTTGGCAAATAAACTCCCGTACCATGTGAGGATGTAATCAAACTTTTTATCAATGGGAAGTGTGATTTTTAGGAACTCAGAAAAACTTTAGCTGGCATAATGCTAACTTATTACTAGCTGTTGTTGTTATAGCTGTCTCACAGTACTGAGAATAAATAAGAGCCCTGATTTCAGTTCCGGTGAAGAACAAGAGGCTGAGGTGAATACGAGGGAGGTGAGATCGGTGGACGAGGCAGAAGAAGAAGAAGATTGATCATATTGGTCATATATAGTCTAAAAAAGACATTTGTAACATTTAAATTAAAGCCAACCTATAATTAACCTTTTCATATATTTTTCAAAGTTAAATTTGGGTGTTGTAGATTATTCATCACATTTCCCACAATATCGCAAAATGCTGCTCTATTAGAGTGCAGAGAATAACCCTATTAATAAATGAATGATGCTGTTTGTAGCACTGTTTGATATTGTAAAAGTGTGTGTTAACTGCACCAGACTTTCACTTGAGAAACTAAAATCCTGGGGTGATGAGCTGACCCTCGGACAACAACAGACCCGAGTTCACTGACAGTCTGAGGTTCATCCTCTCTTCGAGATCTCAGTCAAGATTCCTCACTGGAGCATATCATTTTGAAACCCAGGCTGCAGCAAAAGAGAGCACAGCCATCATTAGTCATCCGTTCTTTCTTTATTTTCATGTTTTGTAGGTCTGTTTACGTTTGATGGCAGATTGGATCCCTGTGGGCTCCAATGTCTGTCAAATATGCCGAGAGCTGTTTCTTCTAACTGGAAGACTTCTCTTTGGTTACACCTGTAAATGTCATCAGCTCCCCATCTGCTCTCATGCAGCATCATATTTCTCACATCTGTAACAGCCAGCATTATGCAGGCATTTAATAGTTTTGGTCATGTGATGCAAAATGCTATATTTCTAAACAAAGTTCACACTGTCCATGAAGACTGATTGCCATCCTAATTAGATAAGACACCATCTTTCAAAGATAATCACAATGATAACAACAAACAACATATGCTTAAATTTGCCACTTCCTGTACATTTCCCGTGTCTGTGTACACATTTTCTAATTTAGACAAAACACACACACTCAAACACGAACAAAAGTAATGCTGTTTGGATAACCGATATCAGGGCTGGGCTATATGGAAATAGAATCTCATCACAATGTTTTTTTTATTATTATATTATTATTATTATATTATTAATTCAATCACAGCTTAATGTTCCTTTTTTGTTCTATAATTTTAAGTATCGTTCATTTCTGTCAGCACCTGCACAGCATGATACAACTGCTTTTAAAGGAAATAACAGTGGAATATGTAATGAATTTAAATCCTAATTGTGACCATTCAAAGGCTTCACGTTACAGACAAACACAAGTAAAACGGAAAACCAAATGATTTGTCAGTTCCAGATCAATAACACATACATGTGTTGTATTTGATACAACACACACTAAAACCAAGCAAGCTGTTTATTCTTTTATCATTTTACTCACGAGATCAGCCTTCATTGAAAATTACATCTGTTGTCACTTTAGCTGAAGTGGTTACAGCTAAACTGACACAAGGTGATTGCAGAACATGTGGTTTATTTGCATAGCTTTTCCAGCACAATATGTGATTTTAGACACAAACACTACTTAGCCGTGTGCTGCTAAGACTAAACAAAATCTGACTTAGGAATAACAACAGGCCTGGCCAGAGTATGGACAGTAACAACAGCAACCACCACTGTGAAAGGGTCCTCATTTCTGGATCAGGTAATAGGACAGGTTATTACAGCACTTGGTAATATAGCCAAAGGTTGCCTACTCTATCAACCCAGTGTTGCCAACTCCTCAGTAAGGAAAATCGCTATTGGCTGTCCTAAAAGTCGCTAGAAGTCGCTAAATGACATCATCGCCTAATTTGCATAATTGGTCATGCTAATATAATTGTAACCTACGTTGTTGGAGAGAGAAATAACATCGTGGAAGAGACATAAAGCGAGTAAAAAACGTCCTAAATGCATTTAGAATTTATTTAGAACTACAAATTAAATTTATTTTAGCAATTATTGTTTTTTGTAATATTACAATTCCAACCCTGCTCCTTTATCCGGGCCTGGACCGCAAAAGTGACCCGAAATAGGCACTCTGGTGGAGTTACTTTGTGTGTGTGTTTGTTTATAAGTAGTTTTAAACCTGATTCACAAAACAGCATAAGAGTAAAAGAAGAACTGACTGCGTTAGAGTCGGTGCGGGAGCAGCGGCTTCGCTCATGCGCGATTCATTTGCAGTTTGGACGCACAGGTGTGAACATCTCCTGCCCTGATAGCAGCTGGGGGAGGACTGTCCTCCGCCTGGGAGCGCTTTGGCACGGGCAAGGTGCCCAACGCAACAACCGCTGCTTTTTGAGAGTAGAAGCGATACGCGCTTTCACGTCAAAAAGTCGTCATAAATAAGTCTCCAATAATACCAGAAAAAGTCGCCAGATTTGTCGCTAGTCGCTTTTTAGAAAAAAAGTCTCGCTAAATATAGCGACAAAGTCGCTAAGTTGCCAACACTGCATCAACCTCTGAGGGCACGGGCTTTACTTCATTGCACAGGGATTTGATATTGGTCCCTTCACCTCCACCACATAACCAGCAAAGGATTGTCAATGTCTGCATTTCGTGCAGTTTTGGACCTACAGCACTTCAACATGCATGACCACCAGTTTTACAGGGTTGTGCTTGCCTTGCTTCTTGAACGTGTAGAGTTCCTTAGCAGTTCCTTCGAGTGATAGAAATGGGTATTTAAATTAAATCCGATGTGCTCTCCTTAATGCTGTATGCCGGCAGTGATACAGTGTGCAGGTAGAATGCTGACTGGTTAAGAGCCAAAAAGCTAATTGGTTGAAAAAGGAGTGAAAGGAGGAAGACGTGTGATGCAGTAACGAGAGATCCAAGATGCTGTTGGTTTGTTATGATTCTGGTCTAGGCTAAAGGAACAGCAACAGCACAAACACAAGCAAGAGTAGCCAAAAGACTGGTTGGTCCACATATTTTGTGACAGTGCCCCTGGTGGTAGCACATAGCAGCAACATCTAGATGATTATCTGCAAAACTTTGCGTGGAACATCTCACTAGCAATACAGAACCATACCAGTTCCTTTTATGAAATCCTTGGATCCTTTACATAACAAAGTTTTGCGTCTGACGCTCTTTGGGATTTTGCATTTTTGTTCGAGCTCAACGTCATATTTTATAACAAATACACAAAAACCTTAATAATAATTAGGATTATTTGACAGGTAATATAAACATCATAAATGCTTCATGAGGTCAATTTACAATAAGAACCCGTGACATGGAAGAATGATGAATTACAAAAAGGAAAGCAGAGTCACATTAGCATGAAATGTATGCTCCAAATAATTTCAGATATGTATTTTTTTAATGGCACATAAAAAATGGCAGGCTAATTTGAAAATTATACATTTTTTGTCAGCTGGATTATTATCCAGCTGAGATATGATTATGGTGCCTCGGCGTAATTGTTTTATTCTTTGTGGAGAGTGCTGTAATGACAGAAAATGCAAGTGGGGTGGGGAGGTGAGTGTGCTAGCAAATACACTATACAGTAGAGTTCTATTAATCACTGTGGATTATGTGAAAATGAATTATGCTGTGTTGTCTCTGTGCTTGGCAGCAATCAAACCCTGGGAGTTTCCTTGCCACCTGCATTGGTACACTTGAATGGCAAGCCCACTGCCGCCATCAATAACACAATAGTTTAGCCTCAGATAAAAATGATAAATGCAGTTGCTCTCCTTCAGACCCTGATTCAGCCGGCCATTTATTTTAATATTTCAGCAACTACCAGGCTCTATCGTTAATCACTGCTAGACTGCAGATAGGCAGGGAGGAATCAGAGAGTGGGAGAGTGGAGGAGCTGAGATGGGGTGACAGACGAGGGAGGCGGAGGGCGGATGAGGAGGAATGGGTTCGGGGAATGCCACTTCTCATTGGGGAAGCTGTTGCTCATCTGTCCCCGGCTTGTTGGGGCATGGCTAAAGGCTTCTGCTCAGTCAAACTCCTCTCCTGTACGCATGACATTTCAATTACACAGTGAGCTCTCATAGCTCTCTCTTCAGCCAGATAAGCCAAGACACCAAATGCCACACACAGCATGGACACACACACTTGCACACATGGTGCGAGCACATCCTGCAGAGCTTGTTTGAATGGATGTCATTCACACTTGTGACAGGTGAGTGTACTGTATGAAGACATTACCTCACAGCTGCCTCAAATAGATCTTTGAGTAACGACTTCATTTATTTCAATTACTTTTTATGTGAAATCTATGCATAGCCGAACAAATAGAGCAGTCAGACTAATAATAGGTATAGTCTGCAGGAAAGGATGGATGTCCGCATAATGAGGCTGTAGGAAAAGACAGGGCAGGACAGATTATGATGGTGGGGTGAAGTTCAGAGAATACAAGTGTTGAGATGAGTGTATCGCTGCTTCCGGATCCAATTTAATCTGTTTCATAACCTGCTAGTATTACACAAGCAAGCAATAACGCATGATGAGATGTGCAGATAGAAGAAGACGATGTGTGCGTGGGAAGCTTAGGTGAAAACTGTCACAAAATGAAGCTAACCATTTCTGTGCGGTTAATGGTAGGTGCAGTGTGTTCACACACAAAACAATCCCCATCCAGATGATATTTGCTTTAATTCTGTTCAGTTTCTTTTAACCTGACTTTTACCTGAAGGCATGGACTCTTCATCAGGCACCATTTTTGATTTAATGGCCAAGTCATCACATCACCGTTATCAGGGAATGCTGCTACCATCACTGCTTGCCAAAGTAGCATGCTTATGAATGCCAGGACACAAGCTTTCTGAGCAGAATATTCACTGGAGCGCTGGGTTTCTTTTTGTGCCCAAGGCAGACTAAAGGCAATAAACAAAACCAATAAAATATTATTTCTTTTCTTGGTATTAAACAGCTTGCTGTCAATCAGGTCTTCTGATCTGAGCCTATGAACGAAGGGGGGAAATGTGGGTTTTTAAAGTTAACAGTTCATTCATAACTTGTTATGTAGTTTGGACATTGTTACAAAGTTCCACGTTGTTTCATCATAAACCAGTTGGTCTCATGGCAGGATACACTTGGTTCCCATATGGCATAATAATGTTATCGACACCAATACAGGGACGGATATAACTGCAAAGAAATATTGATTCTACTATTGCTCTTTGATCTATTTCTGATGCTCACATGCAGACTGTCTGCAGCTAAACTGACATGATGCCTCTTTGTCATAACCATGTTCTGTTTCGTACTAATTTGTGCGACAGCAGCGCTTTCATTGATCAGACAAGATGAGTCAGCCTGGAAATTGCTACATTTTAACAATCTAAGTTTATATATCTATAATTAAGTTTGCATAGAATGTATGGAAGAAGAAAAAGACCTTCATGGCCTTCAGGCTCATCCTGAGCTTGGGAATTAGTTTCATACAACTATATATATTTATTCTTTTTGTTTTTTATTTGCTTTGCTTTTTTAGGTGTTCATAATTTTCTTGAATCAATTCATGATGTTTGGCTACAGTCAGCTCACATGTATTAATGTCCAATTTAAACACATTTGCTATGCAAGACAAAGATTTAACAATGTTAATATTAGATTTACACTCTTTGCATTTTACTTTAGCAACAAGCTACTTTAAAAGCATAACACATACTTGACCCCTTAATTGACCTCTAACTCCTTCAATTATCTATGATAATTGAATATGTCACACAGTGGAAATCTGTATTTATCTCGTACATTGGTTTTATTCTAATTTTTAGTGTCTATTTTTGAGTGCATTTTTTATTTGCATGATTTTATTGTTTCTATTGCATGTTTGTATGCTGATATTTATATTGCATGGTTTTAATCCACTGTGGACTGGCTGCACATGGGACAAATTAGCTAATAGGGATCACCTGCTGAGGCATGGGTGTGTCCAGAGGTGGCCTATCAGCTGTGCAAAGACCTTTCAAAAGCAGGCTAGCTGAGCACTGGGAGGGGAAAGGCCCCAGATATGAGGAGGAATGTGTGGAGGCCACGTGAAAAGAGGGACCCGCAGCCTGATTGTGGGGGTGTGACGCCTAACCTGGAGACAGATCGGCCGACGTGACGTGACGTGTCGACTCAGTCCTGACAGCAAGGAACGGCGACAGTAGGAGACAACTCGTGTGATTGGCAGCAGAGGTGGGGTATACCTCTGCCTGCATTTGTGAGTAGGGTCTCCACTGTCGTTTACTGGGTGCAGCCGGGTTGGCAGAGGGTCGCCATGGCTATAAGCCAGGGCCGCTTCTGGGACCATTGTTCTGGCCCCTATTTGTTATTTTACAGGGCACCAACGCAAGGGGAGCTGTGGTGGCATCGCATGAGGGACTCTGGTGCAGAACGCAAGCTGGGGAGGGATGTAATGGGACCAGTGGAAGGACAAGAGGATAGGAGGCTCCTCCTCGTCTGCCGAAGACGAGGCTGGCATGGACTCCACTCTAAAGAAGGAATTCCTGGCCTGTTGGTGGACCCATAATGAACATGTGGTATACTTACATTAGGGGGATTTTAGTGAACGTAGAAAATAGTATTTTTACTAGTTTTAGCATTGGGTTTGTTTATTCCTGGGGGGTTTTAGCTATTGATAACAATTTTATCAAGTACGTTTTTAAGGGTGGTTTTTATTTGTGCTCCGTGGCCTGGAGCGAGAACATCACCACAGCCTGGCAGCACCTGGAAATTGGAGTAATGGCAGGCTGCACAATTTCCCCTCTGGCATTTATCATGGCAATGCAGTTGGTCATGCGGGCATCCCGGTGGGTAGTGGGAGGTGAGAGACTCAAGAGTGACCGTCGTCTTCCTCCCATTAGGGCTTACATGGATGACATGACCATCATTACAACAACAAAACCATGTCAATTGCTACAGAAGCTCCAGGAAAACATAGAATGGGTAAGAATGGAGTTTAAGCCAAGTAAATCTCGCAGCACCTCCATCATAGAAGGAAAACTTACAGCCGAGCAATTCTATATCAGTGGAGAACCAATTCCAACAGTCTTAGAGAAGCCCATAAAGAGCCTGGGATGGTGGTATAATGCAGACCTCAATGATACTTGGCAACTAGAACAACTAAGGCAGAACTTGGCTGATGACCTCCAGCGGATTAACAACATTGCACTCCCAGGGAAACTGAAGGTCTGGTGCTTCCAGTTTGGGTTATTACCCAGACTACTGTGGCCGTTGACAATGTACGAGGTCTCACTCAATCATGCCAATCGACTAGATAAGATAAGATAAGATAAGATAAGATAAGATAAGATAAGATAAGATAAGATAAGATAAGATAGAACTTTATTAATCCCTCGGGTGGGTTCCTCTGGGAAATTCGGTTTCCAAATAGCACAGCACCGACAGAAGTTACAGAATGTGAGCAGAATACCATATATAAATAGAATAGAATAGAATAGAATTCAACTTTATTGTCATTGCACATGCACAGGTACAGGGCAAATACAGAGACATATATAAATAAAGACTATACAAAAGGGATAAATAGAATAAATAGGAATAAGAATACAAGGGAATTGCACATTTCAAGTATTGTGAGTCTATTGCACCGTTGGATATGAACAAAAAGTATTGCACAGTGAAAGGCACTACGGCTTAGTTGTTCCCCCCTCCATTGTCCTCCTGTTTCCTATTTCCCCTCCCTCTCCCCTCCAGAGAGGAGTTAAACAGTCTGATGGCGTGTGGGACAAAGGAGTTTTTAAGTCTGTTAGTTCTTGTCTTGGGGAGAAGCAACCTGTCATTGAACAGACTTTTCTGGTTGTTTATGGCCGTGTGCAGAGGATGCCCAGCATTGTCCATAATGTCCATCAGTTTCTTTAATGTCCTTTTCTCTGCCACTGTCACCAGAGTGTCCAGCTTCATGCCGACCACAGAGCTAGCCCTCCTGATCAGTTTCTCCAGCCTGGATGAGTCCTTCTTTGCTGTGCTGCTCCCCCAGCACACCACAGCATAGAAAAGGACTCCAGCAACCACTGACTGGTAAAACATCCTCAGGAGCTTCCTGCAGATGTTAAAAGACCTCAGCCTCCTGAGGAAGTACAGTCGGCTTTGGGCTTTTTTATACAGGTGCTCTGTGTTGCATGACCAGTCCAGTTTATTGTCCACCCACAGCCCGAGGTACTTGTACTTGTTGACCACCTCCACCTCCTCCCCCTCTATCTGAACCGGCAGTGGACCTCTCTGGACCTCCCGAAGTCCACAACCAGTTCCTTAGTCTTTGAGGTGTTGAGTTGCAGGTGGTTTGTGTGACTCCATGCGACAAAGTTCCTCACCAGACTTCTGTACTCCTCTTCCTGATCATCCCAGATACACCCCATGATGGCCGTGTCATCTGCAAACTTCTGAATGTGGCATAATTCAGAGTTGTAGCAGAAGTCAGAGGTGTACAGGGTGAAGAGAAGAGGGGACAGCACAGTTCCCTGTGGTGCTCCTGTGCTGCTGACCACAGTGTCAGACGTGATGTCCTTCAGCCTGACGTACTGTGGTCTGTCGGTGAGGTAGTCGGAGATCCAAGCCACCAGGCAGGGGTCCACCTCCATCCTGTTCAGTTTTTCCTGAAGCATACAGGGCCGGATGGTATTAAAGGCACTGGAAAAGTCAAGAAACAGGATCCTGTTTTTATAGATCTTAAACATACTACACATTGGAATGTCTGTTCAGAAGCTCTTTACATTACAAATTAAATCTGTTCAATTGCGGTGTATGTGATGGATTACCTCACACTTTTCTAACCCTTTGTTTCTAAGTAGCATCATCTCCTGTGTCCAAATACAATTTAGAAAATATGCTATTGTAAAGGGATCCATTTTAAATCAAACTATGATTTTCTCTAAAGCAAATCAAGTTTCTTGCTGTGTCTAAATCAAACTAGAAAATAGGAGTAAAATCCAAGTGAAAAGTATAAAAACAACAAGTGTAAAAGAGTGAGATAACCACAGACATGTTGCTGACAAAACTGAAACGGCTATCTGGTCTTTAAGTGATCATGTATAGACCCCGCTTCAGGGTCCTCATCTGAGTATGGGCTTTGTAGTTTTCTAAAACACAGCTAGCTGTACTCAGTACACTGTCACTGGAAGCAAAGGTGAGGACCCAAATGCAGGATGTAAGAGCTGATTGGATCAAACAAAATGAGTCTCTGATGGAAAACTTTCATACACAAAATCAGAAATTAATTGAAAAATCAAAACACTCAAGAGACTGTGAAACATAGAAAACACTTGGAATAATGACAGCAATGAGATAAACCCGGTATAAACAAGACATGGGATTAGAAACATTGAGATTACCCTAAAATTAGTTTCATATGAAAGGCAAAGGCACATGGAAGCAAAAGAGGGAGCACAAACAGGAAAACTACAGCGGCCACAAAATTAAACCAGGAAATGAGCACAACTTATCACAGAAACTTCTCATTTCTGCAATATGAAAAATGAAATATGACCAGAAACTCAAAAATATACTAAATCAGAAGCACAACATAATAAACCCAAGACTATGACATGGCACAACAATTCCATGATGTGTGACATGCATTTTCATGTGAAACGGAATTGAATTAGTAAAAAACTGTATTATATTTTGCCTCTGGGATGTGTCAGTAAATGCCATCTCTGAGTCATTCTCTTTCGGTAATGCACTGGGATGGATAGATCTCTTTTTTCTTCACTTCTTTTACTGTGGTTACTTTCAATTTAAGCTATTTTAGGCCACTTGGTAACAGTTTCTGGGTTTTTACCCGAATGTTCCAGCTCTCCCTTTGCCTTCCATATCGTGACGCCATCCTGGCATGCGATATGTACTGTGTCTGAATGGAACTGTGAAAGGAAATGTTTGTACAGAGTGCTCCAATGCTGTACAATCATGCCAAGTGATCCACCTACTTATGCTATGCATCCAGAGCAGAAGCCAGTTTGTCAGTCATTTTTTTGTTTATCCTGCATTGTGGTTGTCAAAATGATTTATCCCAGAGAAGATATAGAATGTTTCCAGTGGCAGAGCTCCACTAAAAAGGAAAGCTGTCATTCACTGAATCTCACTGCAGTGGCTTTGATTGTGGTTCTGCAGACTGCTGCTACAGTCATCACTCTCATAAATTCGACTTGTAGAATCATCTACTGTCTCCAACCATACCACTGTACCGCAATCAGCTTCACCTCTGAGTTGGAATTCCCAGTATTGTTTTCTCAAGTTGTAATTTGTTTGATAGAATCTAAAGCATCAGTGGCGCTACAAAATCGTTAAAATGTAATTACTCTGAAAAGTGAGTTTGATCTTTGGGGTGAAGTTAAAGAACATTTTGTGTTACCTTATGGAATAGAAAATTCATCTCCAAGACTTCAGGTAATGTGTTGTTATAGAAGCTGTAATGGAGTGGCATTTTTATGGGGATTTTTTAGCGCTACTAACCACTCAAGGTGCTCTAGACTACAGGCCATGTGTAACCATACATTCATACAGTGCTTTATATACACTTTAAGACTTTATCACAGCCATTTTAGAAAAATCAATTAAAATAACATGCTTCCTTCCTGCATGCAAGTCCTAACCTACATTATCGTTTCACCCGAGCCACTAATCACTACACCGAAATGCTGCTCAAGCCACTAATCACTGTGCTGCAGGAACAGGCAAAACAAAAAAAGGAGGCATCACATCGTCTTAGTTTTCTGTCCTTTTTTCTTTTTTGTCAAAACAAAAACACTGAAAATGTAGTGCAATAAGATGTTTCTATAAAACCATACGTCCTGGGGCTGCCTTATTAAGACTGCATTATATCCCAGCCCAGGTGAAATCCTTAGAAGATCTTGAGCCATGATTAATTTCAACACTTAGATCCACCATTTTCCACAAAGAAACACATCAACTTTACCTGAATACATGAGTAGCTTCTGGGCTGTAAATTGAGGGGAGACACCAGATTAAAAAACACAGCATGAAAGAGCATGAAAACCCACACAGAAAGACACCACCCAGGGCACGAATCAGGAACCTTCTTAAAAGCAGTGTTAACCTGCATTACCATGCTGTAACCTGTAACAGTTACCTGCTGGTACATGTTGGCGTACATAAATATACTCCAAAGAGCTAATTATTAAACATTAAGGTAAGTTCGCAAGCAATAAAAGTTACATATTCACACAATTTCTTCTACACTTTAAGGTTCAGTGTTCAGTATCAGGAAACACTGTATCCCTGCGAGTTAGCGGTGGTGATTTAACCTCCTAAGACCCGAACTCTTCCACGGTGTGCATCTTTAGTTTCTCTTTGATATTTGGGCTGATTGGGGCCCGATGAACGTAAAAACAAAGAATTACCAGATTTAATTCTTTTTTTACCTTATTTTTGTTTTTAAGAACAATAAGAGCCACATATGACGATATTCATTTAACATTTTGATAGAACAGTAGCAGTGTAATGTCCTCATAAGTGGATATCAGGCCCTTGTAGAGCAAAATTGAGTATTTTGGTCTAAATAACCCAAAATGTGATGTCCACATATGTGGACGCCAGGTCCTAGGAGGTTAAAGCTGGGATAGGATAGTCATAAAATAGCCCTTAGATATACTTAACTGTGCTGTAATACATGTATTAAGTGGTTTTACCTGCAATGCTCTAAAAAACATCTGTTGCTGGCTGAATTATGCTTCATGGTTCCCCCTTTTCTGGACAGTTAAGATAGTGACCATTTACAGTTTTTCTTGATTGCTTTGACCTGCCTAAAGAAACTGGCATCCACTCAGTTTTCAACACCACTATCTCTGCAGAGCAGAAGAAACTTCTTGCAAATGTGTTAACCCTTTCTCATTGGATTGACACATTTCCCCACCCTTTTGCAAAATAGTTAACACAGATGACATTCAAGCAGTCCAAACCTCACTGTTTTAGCTCTGGTAACCAAACAGAAATCACCTATTCCTAACTATTAGAAACTGCGTAGATCAGTATTAAATCACTGAGAAACCAGTTTGACACTCCCTCACAATAATCTTCACTAGCAATCAGTCTGCAGGCTGAAGGTGCCCCGTCTATCTTCTTCTTTACCAGCATGGATGGAGGAGGTCTAAGGCATATAAGAGTGACAGTAAGAGCTAGAGGGGTCCGAGGAAGAGGAGTCCATGTGCTAGGTGGAGGTGTAGTTGGAAAGGCTCAAGTTTCAGAAGAAATTCGGGCAAAGAGTGCCACCTGTTCTAAAACACTGTCAATTTTATCATCAGCATTCTTCAACAGGAGAACAGGTAATGTTGCTGTGCAGTACATACAGAAATATCTTCAATGATACACTTTATGTAATTGTTTCCTCATTCCCATTACATGTGTTCTTTATAGAATCCAATGGCTGCCATTCTCTGGGGTAGAGGGAAAATGTTTAGTGCTGAGCAGGAGGCAGCTGTTGTGAACATCGTTGTTGCAAACAATGCCGTAAGGGTGCGTGAAATCAGGCCATCTTTAGCAACATCAACAACTTGAGTCTGGCCACCACTGGCTGTGTCTTAAGAAGTAACCATATGGCCATGCTGATGTTGTGAAGGAGGCCTGATCAAGTCAAGTCAAGTCAAGTCAACTTTATTGTCAATTCTGCCACATGTACAGGACATACAGAGAATAGAAACTACGTTACTCTCAATCCCTAGATAAAAAA
>NW_024582716.1:0-24404 GCF_018398535.1 Haplochromis burtoni
GTTAGTGTGGAGGTCACGTGCTTCCAGCTACTGTGGCGGTCACGTGCTTCTGACTACTGTGGAGGTCACATGTTTCCGGTTAGTGTGGAGGTCACGTGTATCTGGTTACTGTGGAGCTCCACAGTGGCTGCAGCCAGACCCTTCTCCAAACCCCTGGGCCTCGGACAGGTACCGGGCCGCAAGAGTTGAGGCTCAGGTGTGAAATGTATGGTTTTCAGGGTTTTTATCGGTTTTCAGCGTTATTTTGTTATCGTTTTTATCGGTTTTCCTGTGTCTTTTCACCTGTGTTATGAATAAATCTTATTTTTTTCGGTACCGGTACTGGTTTTATTTTGTTGTATTTATCCGCGACACCTTAAAGGCTGGTCCGTGAAAATATTGTCAGGCATAAACCGGTCCGTGGCGCAAAAAAGGTTTTCAGTTACTCATCTGAAAAGAGAATCCAGGGCAGAAGTGTCTTTGACATGCATTCAATGAGTTTGCTGTTCAGAGTCCAGTTTAAGATTCTGTGTTTTTTTACTCTTAGAGTAGCTACATGAAAACGCACTGTCATACACAAGTGAGCTTTACATCAGTACATCTCTGAGGTCATGTGATCAAGGCTATGCATAATACAAAACTGAGAACTAAAGCTATCAGAGGTTTTGCAACATTGGCAAGTCTGAGCTGGGGATCTTTTTAAACTCTTCATCTTTATGTTGGTTGTGAAGCACTTTGTGATACTTAAAAGTAAGTAAATACATTTTGCTCATTGTTTTCTATTGTAGTGGTTTACCCATTAACTGATGTGAAAGGTCCCGATTTGATGCCAGAAGCAGACACCAGTCACTTTGGGGTTGTGTTGGGAAGGGGTGTATTCTCAACATTTAGTATAGTATGTATAAAAAGTACTACATAAAATTTAAAAATATAATTTCATGTTTGATATCTGACCTCTCCTTGAAAGTCAATAAATTAAACTGAGGTTATAGTGATAATAATGCTATATAGAGCTATTTAAAGGTTTTTTCTTTACTGCCATCCATCAACCAACTATGTACTGGTTCTCATCTGGGTTCAGCTCGCAGGGACAGCTGTCTGAGCAGAGAAACAAAGACTTCCCTCATCCTAGCCACCCCCTCCAGCTCATCTGGGGGGACACTGGAATGATCCCCAATCATGTCAATCATGTCCTTTCAGCGAGTCCTGGACCTGCCCTGGGACCTCCTCCCAATAGGATATGCCCAGAATACCTCACCTAGGAGGTGTCCAGGAAGCATCCTAGCTAGATGGCCAAACCACCTCAATTGCCTCCTTTCAATGTGGAATAGCAGCAGCTCTGCTCTGAACAAATCAATATCTTTTATTCAGGACCTACAAAATACATAATGGTCATACACAAAAGACAGCACTATTTCCTTAAAGGTAAATACTGCCCAGCGTCAGTTTGCAATCAAATGGGATCAAGTTGGCAATTAACTCTAATCTGTTTATATTATGGTCATTAACTGTGAAAAATTAAGAGAAAAGTGCAAATCTGCTGTTGTCTGCATGAACAGAAATTGATGCAATTGCTGCAAGATCGCAATTTAACTGCAAAAAGACACAGGTAGTCCCTGTGCTTTTATATAATATAAGCAGAGTCCAACCAGTTGTGTCAACACAAGTTGCACTTATTGGTGCAGACTGGATAAAATCATTTCCATCATTGGGAACCAACCAATTTTTCCAAGTCAAAAGGAGGCTGTCATCTTATTTTTACTGTAGCGTGGTAGAGCCTTTACTATATTTTAGGGAAAAACCACACAAGAAATGAAAAAGTATTCAGCGAATAGATTTGAAACTATTAAATATTCCATTGCTTACATGTTTCTCTGATTAGAGTCAGTTTGTGGTTGTTGGCCAGTAACAATGAATACAAATGAATGCACAATAAATTTAAAATGAAAAAACATCAAAGTGAAATGTAACATCTGAAAATGCAATTTGGAGGATGAAGGGATGCATTCTGGGCAATGCACGTATGAATTAAAATAAAACTATTGTATTAATCATTTGCAGCATTGTGTTAGGATTTAAAGAGCAATCTAATCCCAACATGGGAGCTACTTTCTAAAATAAAAAAAAATTAAAAATCCTCATTCATTAACTCCACTTCGCATTTATAATTAATCCCACACTGAGCTTCGCATGAAGCAGTAAACAAACTTGATCTCACATTCGTTTAAATGTGAGTGAGGATGGCACACATATAAATGCACGTGTGCACACATGTTGGTGTGAGAACGCCTGGGGATTCTCAGCAAACATTGGCACACACGCATAAGTATGAGAAATTTTTATTTGCTTGGTGAGTGCTCCTTGTTGTCCTTCTGTGAATAGGCCAACACAGCACACCAAGTGTTGACAGTCTCTTAGCTTCGGGAGTAAGGCTCCTTCAGGGCGTTCCTGATGGCCGTCTGACACTTGCTTCCCTCTTCACTGTCCATACATTGATGCAATATGACCTGATCTCTGTCTCTGCTGCATTCGCTGCCTCAGCCCTCTCACCTCACTGTCTCAGACTCTGCAACACCAATTTCCTCTCTCTCTCTTTCACTGCCACATATTTTTTGACTTTTGCTATCCTTCGCACGCGTTTCGGTCACCTAGAATCTTCTATTCGGCCCTAAAAACAAGGAAAGCTGCTCACCCCGAAGAGAGATTGCTCAGCTCTCTGTGCCTCTGCTGTGTCAGAGGTTAAGCTTCTCAATCTCTTCTTCTCTGAAAGGCAATCTTTGTCATTTTCTCTGTGGATCTCTGAAAAGCAACTGCTGCAGCACCACAGTCCACAGCAGACAGTTTAAAGAGTATGCTATGCATCAGGGCAGCATTGGTATTATTTCAGTGGATCACACAGTATAATAATATGTCTGCCTTCTGAAAATATGTGCATCTTTTTTTAAACACAATAATTAAAGAAACCAGCATCCCCTCATTCAATTTTAAGGTTTTAGTCATCAAGACACACAACAAAATACAGACAGTGTGCGACAAACTAAATACACTGATATTATCTTTCTCTCCCATTGTTGGAGAAGAATTCAGGCCCAGTCTTCTCTACATGACTACTTCAGTTTATTAACCCTCTGGAGTCAAGGGAATAATTTGGCTGTTTTTGACCAGTTTTGATTTCACCTTTATATTTCGTCTTTAAAAACTATTCACCTTGCTTTGTTTGTTGTAATTCTTTTTTATTTTTCGTTTTCCCATTCTGTATTAACAAAGTGGACCTGAATGGATAGAAACAAGTAACCTAGAAGGAAAAAGTTATATTTTTTTGGACCAAGAGAGGAACTATGGTAATGCATAAGGAAGTCATGGATGGCAAAGAAGTGTGTGAGGGCAGCTGACAGATGGATTCAAGGTGGGATAACATTAGGAATCAACTCTGATCCCCTTGTTGTCTAAAGTGGGGATGGACAGGCTGACAGATGAGGTCAAACTATGATGTTTGCAGATACATTGTGTTCTATGGTGAGAGTATGGAGCAGTTGGAAAAGACAGTAGAGAGGTGGAGGTATGCTCTGGAGGGAACAGGAATGAAAGTCAGTAGAAGAAGTCAGAAAACATGTGTGACTGAGTTGAAGGTAGATGAGATTATATAGCTGGGGTCAACCAAGTAATGGACAGTGCACAAGACAGATGAAGAAGACAGCACAAGAGAGAATGTGGGTGTATACAAGCTTCAAGGGTGACAGAGGGAGAGCAGCAAGAGTGAAAGGAAAGGGTGAGACCTGCTGTGATTTACGGCTTGGAGACGGTGATACTGACAAAAAGACAGGAGGGCGAGTTGAAGGTGTTAAGATTCATTGGGAGTGACCAGGATGGACAAGATTAGAAATGAGTACGTCAGAGGAAGAGCCCAGGTTGAGCAGTTTGGACACAAAGTTAGAGAAACGAGGCAGAGGTGGTCTGGACGTGTGCAGAGGAGGGATAGTGGATATATTGTACAGAGGGTGCTGATGATGGAGCTGCCAGGCAGGAAGAAAATAATAAAGCCACAGGGAAGATTCATGGATGTAGTGAAGGAGGATATGAAAAGGTTCGGTGTGACAGAGGAGGATACTAGGGATGAGGTGAGATGAAGTAAGAAGAAAAAGAAGAAGTCACTACATCCACCGCAAGAAATTTAACAGTAAAACAAGTAAAAAGACACGTGTAGGTAAACCCTACTAACTGTGTATTCAGAGAAGAAGAGACAAGAACTTTCCCTTTAGGGGATAACCTCCAACAAGAAGAACCGCATAACTGTGTCCTCTGAACTCGCTGGAAGACTAGTTCTGAGGATGAGATGGGGGGTGGGAATATGAACTTTTGAAAGCCCATTACTGGATCCATCGTCTGCTATTAGAGCGCTCATCACCACGGGTGTTAATTTTTGGTAATGACTCATTATCTGAACTCCACACTTCTAAGGCCTTCTAACTTCCCTGCTGCATAACTGAGACAGCGCTCTTTCTCTGGAATCTGAGTGGCTGTGGATGAGCTTCTTGACCTCTGATTGCTTTGGAAAACTGCCTGCACTGCCTTTTAGAAAACTCACTACCAATTTGGCCCTCTTAAGCCTAAGGGAATCCACACACAAATCCTTACATCTGTCCTTCTATTACATTATTTATCTGTAAACATACCACTTGGCTTGACACGTGTAAACAGGTGCGATATCGCTAACAGGTTGCCCATCAACAAACCGTGCCCATTCGAGTTCTTCTACGCTCGTGAAATTGTCGTTCTGCTGTGCTGAAATTGCCTCACCCTGGCACTGAGGGAGATATGTCAAAAAATTGCTTGCCTTTTTTTCTCTCCCTCTCTATCTCTATTGTGCAGTTTGCTGAAGCGTCCCAGACAGACCTCGTCCACACCTAAGGCCATACATGAGTGGACAGCAGAAGAAAAGAGGCGGTTTTTAATCCAATATTACGAGCACGGTGGCACTGCAGTGGAAAATTACTGGGGTTTTTGCATGAGGGAGATCAAAGTCATTGGTCTTATTCTGCCTTTGGTGCTTGGGATTAAATTTACCCTCTTTCCATGGCCTCCTGATCGCCTAGCAACATCAAAGCAGAAAAAAAAAAAGCACAAGCATCTGATTGATCAGAGAAAACATTTGTCAACACACTCACTTAACCAGGCAAGTCTTAGGAACAAGGAAGAATTAGAAAAAGAAAATTCAGCAACGGTCAAATAGACGGCTAGATATAAATAAAAACTTTCAGCGAGTTGGCAGTAGCTGCCATTCAGTTGGCTTCTCCAAAGGCTTAGCAAAGATCCAGTTGGCAGCAGACTGTCTCTGCAGAGCACAGATGGATTAGAAACCGACAGTCCAGACCATGCTAGCAGGCGTCAGAATGACAGATGTGTCGCTAAGGCCCAACACATGCTTTATGAAGGTCTTGGATTAGCTAGAACTCTCCGGCATGGTGGGAGCTGTGTGCACATTTCAGAGGATGCCATGTGAATCGTTATGCCATCTCACAGTTTAGTCAAGTGAGGAAAAAAGGCTGGGATGCAGGAAAGTGTGCAAACACATTTCTAAAAAAAAAAAAAAGGTCAGTTCTTCTATTTTCCCTACAAATGATTTCCCTATTTTTCCAGCTCAGAAGCAGCGGGCTTTCCTGTTGCCAGCATTTACACATATATTTACAGGCAATTTAATGTTATACTTACATCAACTTTACTGTTTTTCATAAAAAAGCAATGAATAGTCAAAAAGACTGGAGGATTGCCATAAAAAGTTCCACACTTGAAATGGCAAAAAAAAAAAGAAAAAAAAGAAAAGTCATTTAATTCCAATGTTGTGTGTGAGAGGTGAAATGAGTTTTTCTGTCCTGTCGTATGAAGCTGCTCGACTGCGGTTCAATGAGGGTGCGGGGAGAAAGAGTTCTGGTGAAAAAAAGTAATGATTTTAAATGGTCTGAAAAAAAGCAAATAGCTGTGGTTTAAAACCATAAACTGACAGAAATGGGGCTACCTGTGAAAACAAAACAAAAAAACGCAAAAAAAAAAAAAAAGAAACAGCCAGGGGAGGAAAATGAAACAAGCCAAACAATGAATAAATAAATAATTAAGTAAACAGCCTGGGCTCAGTATAATACTTGCATAATTCCAGAGGCAGAGAGACACTAGCCAGAGTGATCAAAAGCAGCACACGTGGCATTGCCAAGTGTGACCCATTGGATTTAGCATCGCTCATTAGCGGCGTCCTCTCTCATTAACCGACATCTGTATCTTAATTAGGCAAAAGAAGACAGGAATAGATGCAGGTGGCTGTCCAGGTCGGCTACTTAAACATCCAGGCAGCGTTTCCCCTCATTGTTATTGGAATTTTTAACAACTTTTATATAGTACGCGGGGCACTGAGCAGCAGTCCTGTTTGGATTTCTAATAAGGCGGTACTGCTGTTCTGGTTTGCCAGGGCTTTTGCTGGAAAGTGACTTCAAAGAAAAAACAGCAGTGTTTGGTTTTTCATTCGAATCTTTAACCCTCAGGACTGTGCAAACTTCCTACAACCCTATTAATGCTAAGATTTCATGCACTGCTAACATGGCCTCAACGTGGAGCTCAGTTTAACTTCCATATGAATCATCTGATTTCACATAAATCAATAAGAAAATGGCTTCTTCATTCACAAATGCTTAGTCTTTTCTTTTTTCTTTTCTTTTTTTGGAATAATGCTTAACAAATAAGCAAATAATTTATATGTTATTACTTTTTGCATCACTTAGCGTCTGGGGACCACAGCCAGTGTTTCAGGGCTTCCTGTTCCCAGCACTGGTTACAAATGTATATCAATTAAAAGTTTGCTTATAAATATTAAAAGATGCAAGATCCTCAAATAAATTCAACCACAAACACCAAGGCCTGATCATACATTACTAGAGAAATCCCCAAAATATTATCTCTCGCCTTAAGATTTGGGCTATTTATATGCACATATCATGTACAACGATTAAAGCCAGTAAATCAAGGTATGTAGACATGATTGAAACGGATTCACTGAAGTAAAAAGTGAGAGTCAAAACAGGAATGAAAGAATTTTGTAATATTCAATGTGGCATGGTTCTTGTTTCTAGAGAGGTCAGTTTAAGCATTTCAAGTTCGAGGTGGAAAATACTTTAAGAGTCAGAGAAGAATAGACAGACTGGTTCAAGGTAAAAGAAAAGGCAGCAGTAACTCAAATATCTTTGAGATATTCAAGGTATGCATAAGCGCATCTCTGAACTCTAAAGCAGATGGGTGACTGCAGTGGAAAATCACATGAGGTCTGAATCCTGTTAGTTGAGGACAGAAAACTGAGGCTACAGTGAGCTCAACATAATTGGTCAATTCTTGGTTGCAAAACTGATAAATGGTTTGATGACCCTTAATAGCTCATGATGATAGAATCAAAGTTCAGCACAAATCATGATGGCATGGATCCATGCCTTGCCAACAATTCTGGGAAGGTTTTTTGCCAACCAATGCTTGAGAAGCAACCACTCTATTGAGGTTTCTCTTGTGATGTCATGTACATATTAATCTAGAGTTGCACAATTAAATGGTTTCCTTGGTGAAAAAATGTATATTTCTTGTCTGTTCGGCAGTGGTTCTTGGAGGCTTCTTGCTGGAAATTGGTTGCAAAAGAATGAGGTGTACCAAAAAAACCCTCCCAGTGCTTTGGTTGCTAGTAAATTGCCAAGATGCATATAGTTTTTCATATTTCTCTGCAAAAACTGGATAACTACTGGCCCTGTGGTAGTAAAACTTTAAAAAGTGCACACAAACCAGAAGTTTTTGTAAAATCTTTTTCTTTTGTTGGCTGCAGCGCTTAGGCACAACTTTCTGAAGGCAAATTCACAGTTTCACCTACAAGTCCATCACTTCCTTTCCAAATACCTCAACATAAAAGATGAACGTAGGTTTATTTCAAGTGTTGAAAGTGAAGCTAATGTAAATGTTCCTTAAACATGAATTTGTTTTAATAGCCTGCAGGATTACTACTGCAACTACTTCTCAATGTATTTATGCTCCCAGTAAAAAACTTTCCTGATTCGTTCATAGTCTCAGTCTTTAGCTTAAAGTCATAGTTACTAATATGTCACTGCTTGCACTATCCTCTGTTTCTCAGTCAGATATAAAGGCCCCCCTTATTAAAGGGGGTCACCATAGCGCTTGTTTTATTTGGCAGATTTTTACACTAGATGCCTTTTCTGATTCAGCCCCACCAAGAGAATTGTGTCTCCTCCTGGGATCAAACCTTTTGCTTGTTAGGCAAATGTGTAAACCACTACACTATCCCTCCCGCTACTCATGGATGATTTCAAAAAGCTAAGATAGTCAAAACACTCAGTTTGAAAATGGGATTGCACAATGGGTGACATGGCTACACGCAAGGTTTATGCACAGCTCATTGAAGCAACAGGAGATTTATCGTCAGGGGTGTGCAGGAACTGCAAGAAGTCATGGTGTTAATATGGACCACAATCTCTGAGAAATGTTTTCTGTTTGCAAACAAAAATAGATCAACCCATTACAACCAAAGGGTGACAAACAAAGCGGCAGTGAGCATGTGATGTATCTTTATCATTTATGAGTGCTAAACTTTGAAAAAGTCATTCTTTGCACAGCTAAAATAAGAAACCATTAACCAGAGAATAACCTTTAAAATGCCATTTTTCCTTATTAAATATGACATGACAGGTGCTCTGGATTCTTTGTACCCACAGTCTTCTAAATCCTTTGCACTGACAGATGAATGAGAGAAACTGCTGAAGGTCTCTTCATTCCCAATTACGATTCTACTATTATTATCCATAATGTATTAGCTATTACTGATATTAATCAATTATGCAAGTGGTTGGAGATACTGTAAGGTAGGGCAGGTTGGAACGATGCAGAGGACCGCAATTTGAATTTTAACATCATCTCTCTTCGGTGTTTCGTCAAACGGACAAGCAAATTGGTTTTATGACATTACATTGGGCAGAAGAATTTACTGTATAAAGACGTAGTGTTCAGACACATGGCAGGTGTGTGAGTGTTAATTAGTGAGAAATGTAAAAGCCTGCAGCACAGTTTGTATTAGAGCAGATGGGAGGACCATACCTCTGGTTTACAGGCTTTCACGGCACAGTAACAAATATGATTTATCACTGCAATGAGGATAATGGACTAATGGTCATTTGTTATTTAGTTTATACGAGCTTGTATTTTTTTGTCTTCTGTATAATATAAATGAGATGAAGTTATTTACCGGCAGACATGTCACCTCATAAAATACTGCACAGAGTCACACAAAACCAAACAAACAAGTTAACTGTTTCATCTTTGTGTTGTAGGTTTATCAGCAGCTATAGCCAGACCCTGCCTTAGTCTTTGTTTGGTGACAGTTAGGATATTTCTGAGTTGTTCTAGCCTTTACAGTGACAGGACAGTTGTGAATGCGTGACTGAGGCATGTTGTATAAAGGGCTTTGAGGGTTCAAGCTTTATATAAGAACCAGTCTGTTTCCCATTTACCAATAATCAGGGAATCACAGACAGGAGAATATGAGAGGAGGTCAACACATTCAAGGAAAAGCAAATAACAAAAATACACAAATGAAAAAGGAAAGAACATACGAAGAGTAACACACCAAACAGAGGGAGGCAAAGGCAAGGAAACACTGTAGACATTAAGAACAGCAGAATCAAAGACACAAATCAAAACTCAACAAAAGCACTACAAGAACCTGTAATGATGGCATCGTCACTCTTTGAAATGTTGGCCTTCTGCTGGATTTGAATCTGAAAGAGTCTCCACGAATTGATAAATGCTCTTTGGACTGTCGTGTATACCTGCTAATGCAGCCTCTGTAATTCTTCTGCAGGAAAGAAAGACATGGAGAACAAAAAAATCTTTGAAAGCAAGAAAAAACAAGACCATTATCACCGGGATTCAAACAGGAGTAACAGGACTTTTCAATAGAGACCTCTGCATTTGCTGAAATGCGGTAGATCGATTGCAGTGGAAATCTTTCTTTACAAATTACAAACATGGCGCTGAATTAATAACTAGAAATTACTGGGTATTCTTAAGAAGTATTGGACTCTTGAATAGGGCTTTTTGAAATAACTATTTAGAGCAACCATGCATACAAAAATCCCTCTCACGGGGCAGCTTTAAGCTTAGAAAAGGTTCTGGGTATAGCCTGCTGCAACTCCAACTCTATGCACTACACATTCACCTACCACTGGGACTTCCACACACTCTTTACCTCGCTGTAAAGGTCACTCGACTTCCTGCTTGGGTACTGAGCACATACAGTGCTGAATCATCCATAACAAATATGATCTGATGGGGAAAGAATAAATCTACAGTAATTTCGAGGGCATGCAGCAATAACCTTAAAGTAAAATCTAGTCTTTCACCACTATACAGATCAAGTTTACTTAACACAGGATCTGAACATATGCAAGAAATCACGAAGTGTGGAACCAGGCAGGTGAGTTAAACAAGAGGTTAGAAGATTTTCAGCAATAACCATCAAATTGTGGACCCTAATGCTGGTGCCTCGAGCACGGAGGAGGGCAGCTGATGAACTAAAGAGCCTCAGAGCTAAAATCAAAATCCAGCAAACTGAAAATTAATTAGGTCTATGTGTCATTACTAAGAAATGTGCTGTGGGACTCAACACAGGCTGTACGTGTTTAATTAGGCTCTGTGAATCTTTGATAATCTCGTCCGTTAAAGACGCAGAAAGGCAGACTTTCCCGAGCGTCTGTTGTACAGCTGCCCTCAAATCGCACCGTGGGGGGGCTCCTCCAACACGTTCCACATCTTTCAGTAGACCATCTGCTGGTTCAAAATACCCCAAATATCATTATCAGATAGAGCATCTCCCTATCTTTCAAATGCCTATTGATGCGGCCTTAATACTTACAGCAGCCATGATACTGACACGGATAAAAGCATCCATCAGGTGGGAAAAAGCGACTATTTATTTATGCATTACATTAAGTTTCCACATGTATCCCGCACACATAAACCTGCTCTTGAGCGATACTCATCGTATCTAGATGGCGTTCTGCCTGTCTCATAGTCATCAGTCCTGGCTCGATCTGCATTGCGTCCTCCACTTCCTCCCTGCCTGCTGTACCGCTCTATCGACATTCAGTCAAGCTGACAGATGTTTCAGTCACCTGGGATTAAAAATGAGGCAGTGGTGATGTATGGCCTCCATTGTGAAGGATACCATTTTTAAAATGGCCCTACATATTGAACAAGGCATGCAAACCACAATAAAGTATAGTGTAAATTGAAAGCAGCTGAAGATATTTTATGTTGTGTCGCTTTTAGAAAGAGCTCCAGTGTTTAAGAACTTATTAAATTGACTTATGGTATTACACGAGTCCTTTACTCTGGCACAGACATAGAAATTTCTCTAAAAGGAGAACTTGTGGACAGCGCTGTCGTTCGCTACCATGTAAAATCAGTTTTCTGACTTTAAAACCAGCCTGGACCTTTTATTGCTTGTTACTTTTGCTCTTTTCAACTTTTTTTATACTGTGAACTGTCTAATAAAGCAAAAGTGGCATGAAAGTAGTCTTTACAAAGTCATTTACACTGAAATGCCCCAGGGCACGATATTACATTTAGGAGAACTTGCTGGAAATCTGCTTTTAAAAAGCTACTTTCTGGTGAGTTTTTGGCACAGGAGGGTGTACATGCTCTTTCAGGGGAATAAATGTAATATGCTTTTATGTTTCCTTTTTCTCCTCCTAAGTGAATTTCAATTATGGGGATAAATGAAAAAGCATTATGAAACTTAATCAACTTAAAGTATCAAAGAGTACTTTCTTTCGCTGGGTAGATCTTGTCATGTCACTTTAATATTATTTTTTATAAATACCTCTTAAGTACAGTCATTTTTATTTATTTGTACTTTTTACTGTATGGTAAATGGGCCACTTAGGAGTATAATGGCAGCTTTGCTGTTTTTCTACATGTGAGGGTTGCTGTTTGCTTTTGAGGTAATTTTACGCTTCCTATTGGATACACAATCTGTGACCTACTTTAACATGTCAGCCCAATAGTTCACTTCTTCTGAACATTTGCAATAATTATGTATGTCATATGTGTCATATGTGGAGTGTAAGGGTGGTGACCCAAATGCAGGATGCAGGAAGGGCTATTTATACAGAGAGCTGATTAGAGATAGACAAACAAGAGCATAACAAAGGGAGTGTTGCATGCCCAGATACATTTTAGAGGTTTATATGAGGAAATAAAGGCATTCGGTATAAAATATTTGGCAAATCAAACATAAATGACTGATTGATTTTTAGAAAGTGTACTTTATTGGTCCCCGTGGGGAAAATTTCCATAACAGATTGGTCGAGGTTAACGATGGTCACCTATGGTGACCCAGAGTTTTTGAATTTTGTCTATTCAATAATCTTTTTTTTATTTTTTTTTTATTTTGAGAGGTGGTTTATGTTCCTAGTTTTCTGCTAAAAGTGCTTTGTGTTTTTGTTAAGGTCAGTTTAATCATTGTCCCTGGTGTCCTCCATGTATAGCTTAGTCTCTGTCAGTGACATCCCCTTGTTTGGTTGTTCCTGAGTTATTTTGTAAGTCCTTACAAAATCCTTGTGCCTTATTTATTTACCTCCAGTGTCTCATTAGTAGATTTAGTTCAGCTGTGTGTTTCCTGCGATGTCTCCTCTCCTCATCACCTTGTGTATTTATTCCCTCAGTTGGTCTTAGTTCATTTATTGCATTATCCTGGTTCCCGTTCCATAGCCTTTATGATCTCTGTTACTCTGTTTTCCTTTCAGCTAAAGATTGCTTTATTGGACATCTGCCTGTCTTTGAGTCTCCATTTGGGGTCTTCAGTCTTCACTCATTATGACACTGGCTGACGGTCGATGAAGACAAAGATGGAGGATACGTTAAGATGTGTTCAGGAGCAGAGAGCGGGGACTTTAAATGTAGGAATGATGATTTGTAAAGGCTTCAAGACTTCAAGACTTCAAGGTTCTTTATTTGTCACATGCATAGTTATACAAGTATAACACACAGTGAAATGTAGCCTGACACGCTCCTCGACATGTGCAAAAATTGGGGGGGGGGGGGGGGGAGGAAGAACATTATATATATATATATATATATAATAAATTATATAATTGCTGAGTCAGTCAGCTGAATGGTAAGAACAAGATCCGGGCCATCAACACGTACGCCCTGCCCGTGATCAGGTACCCTGCTGGGGTAATAGGCTGGCCAAAGGAGGAGATAGAAGCCACTGACATAAAGACAAGAAAGCTCCTTACCATGCATGGAGGGTTTCACCCCAAGTCCAGCACCCTGAGGCTGTACGCTAAGCGGAAGGAAGGGGGCCGGGGACTGGTGAGTGTCAGCACCACAGTCCAGGATGAGACAACGAACATCCAAGAATACATTGGGAAGATGGCCCCAACTGACCGAGTGCTCAGTGAATACCTCAGGCAGCAGAAACCCAAGAAAGAGGAGGGAGACGAGGAACCATCATGGAAGGACAGGCCCCTGCACGGTATGTACCACCGGCAGATAGAGGAGGTGGCTGATATCCAGAAATCCTACCAGTGGCTGGACAAAGCTGGACTGAAAGACAGCACAGAGGCACTAATCATGGCAGCACAAGAACAAGCTCTGAGTACAAGATCCATAGAGGCTGGGGTCTATCACACCAGGCAAGACCCCAGGTGCAGGCTGTGTAAAGATGCCCCAGAGACAATCCAGCACATAACAGCAGGGTGCAAGATGCTAGCAGGCAAGGCATACATGGAACGCCATAACCAAGTGGCCGGCATAGTGTACAGGAACATCTGTGCCGAGTATAACCTGGAAGTCCCGAGGTCAAAATGGGAGATGCCCCCAAGGGTGGTGGAGAATGACCGAGCTAAGATCCTGTGGGACTTCCAGATACAGACGGACAAAATGGTGGTGGCTAACCAACCGGACATAGTGGTGGTAGACAAACAGAAGAAGACGGCCGTAGTGATCGATGTAGCGGTTCCGAATGACAGCAATATCAGGAAGAAGGAACACGAGAAGCTGGAGAAATACCAAGGGCTCAGAGAAGAGCTCGAGAGGATGTGGAGGGTGAAGGTAACGGTGGTCCCCGTGGTAATCGGAGCACTAGGTGCGGTGACTCCCAAGCTAGGCGAGTGGCTCCAGCAGATCCCGGGAATAACATCGGAGATCTCTGTCCAGAAGAGCGCAGTCCTGGGAACAGCTAAGATACTGCGCAGACCCTCAAGCTCCCAGGCCTCTGGTAGAGGACCCGAGCTTGAAGGATAAACCGCCCGCAGGGGCGTGCTGGGTGTTTTATATATATATAATAATATATATTATTATATAATGTACATATATTATAACATTTGATTATAATGAAATATATTAATTTTCGGATGTAGACTATTATATATGATATATATATATTATATATATAAGTATATACATTGGGTGAATGTGCAGTAGTAGCAGCAAGCAGGTGAATTCTGTACATTAATATGAATAGACATCTGACTATTTTACAGGATAGACAATATAAACATATTTAAAATTAAAGGAATTTGAAATGTACATTGTCCTTGGTTTAGTGTCTGGAAGAGAGTCCTGTCTCAGTCAATTATAGATGATGTGAGATGATGTGAGCGGGCGGGTGTGTGTGTTTAGGGCACGGATGGCTTGGGGATAGAAGCTCCTCTTGAGTCTCTCTGTCCTTGCCCGGAAGATGCAGAACCTTCTACCAGATTGCAGAAGTTGGAACAGTTTGTTGCCAGGATGGGACGGGTCCTTCAGTATCTGCGCTGCTCTAGTCCGGCATCTCCTGGTGTAGGTGTCCTGAAGCGGGGGGAGAGCAATCCTGCAGCAGCGTTCTGCTGTACGGATCACTCTCTGGAGAGCTTTTTGGTCCTTCACACAGCTGTTCCCAAACCACGATGTCATGTTCTGTGTGAGGATGCTCTCCACAGCGCCTGTATAGAAAATCCTGAGGATCTTTGGAGAGACCCTGAACTTCCTCAGTTGTCGTAGGTGATACAGGCGCTGCCTAGCCTTTTTGGTCTGGACCTGAATGTGGGCAGCCCATGTCAGGTCTGAGGAGATGTGGACACCAAGATACTTGAAGGACTGTTACAAATAAGAGAAATTGAGTAGGTGTAACCTTGAGGGTTACACCTACTCAACAGTATGTGGATAGTTTTGTGGCATCAAAGAGAGTGTCGGACAGGATCATGAGTTTGAAGCTAGTCATGATCATGAGATGACCATCTGACCATCTCAGAAAATCCTTAATAGCAATAATGCAAAAAATTCAGATCCCTGCTGTCACTGGTTATCTCAAAATATATTTGAGAGCGTTACCATGGATTTCTTTTTAGACATTTTTCTAGAGACCATTTCAAGATTCCTTTATCTCATCAGCTTCTTCAGACAGGTCATTCATAGATTTTAAGGTAAACATCTGGTACTGTGGTTCTACTAATATGGATTGCCAGGAGTGTATTTAATATTGAATGATGGATGTTTAAAGACATCAAAATATATTTAGAGACCTGATCAATGCAATTCAGTTTAATTCAGTTTTATATATATGGTGCGAAATCACAACGACAGTCACTTCAAAGCACTTTAAAAACTACAATTTTGTACAGGAGAAGCAGTTTCTTGCATGATATTCCCCAGGTATGGCACCATGAAGCAATTCCAATTGAACTTTTTCTGAAAGAACACATAATTAACAGTAAGTTAATATTTTATCCAAAATTTCTAATGTTTCCTATCAGTTCCTGAATATGAATCTTTGAAATACTCATATTTATGTACGGCAGCCAAAGCATAGCTGGCTGTCGTGCCAACATAAAATGCAAAAAGAAGCGCTTGTTCTCTGAGCAGTATTTACTTTTAAGGGTAATAGTAGAGCATTTTTTTATATATTTGTTTTGTTTTCTAGTTTTTTGTCTTTAGTTAAGCATAGTTTTACAGATAAAAGATCTTTTATGAGGAAAATGAAAGGCAATGTGAGAAATTAAGGCCCCGAATTTGATAAATATTAGAATCTGCTATAATCTTTGATTGCCATCCATAAATATTTCAAAAATTCATACTGGGAAAATAAGAGTGAGTGCCATAACAACATTTTGCACAAAATATTAGCAGAAATTCACTTTTTCTTCTACCAGAAAAATGTCTAAACCTACCTTCATCAAAGTGTCCTTCTTTGAGAAACCTAACCACTGACATTTTGCATAAAACCTATTAATAAATATATTTTTCCCCTGGGAGTTTTTTTTTAGGCTAGTTAGTTTTTCTTTGTCTAACTTTTTTTGTTTTTATAATAATACAGTCGTGTCGGTGTGTGTGTGTTCAATGTGTCACAGAAGAAGTTCAGAATAGATATGACAAGCAAACACAACACATTGTGAAAGCAATTAACTCACAATCATATTGACATCCCAGTCTCAGTAAACATTTTCTCATCAGAATAATTATTGCAGTGACAAATTTGACCAAATTGTTAAATCATTTCACATCAGGTAGATTTTTCTAAAGTCACATTTTTATTTTAATTGCTTTTAGTTAATTAAAATGTTTTTTCCATTCCTGATTTTAGTTCATAATTACATTTTTGGTCACTGTAATAACTTTAATAAGACAGAACACGGTTTTGAATGTTGCCCAATTACAAAGAATCAAAGCCATTTTTTTCACAATCATATTGATTCTTCATTTATCCATCCATCTCCTACTCCTTATCCAAGCCATTTTTTTCACATCCTTCTGAGGGAAATTCTTCATTAATCCATCCATCTCCTACTCCTTATCCAAGTTTGGGTGCTGAACTTCAAACAGAGATGCCCAGATCTTTCTGCCCAGCCACCTCCTCGAGCCCCTCCTGGGGGATGATGAGCGTTTAAACCACCCAGGAGACATAATCTCCCCACAGTGTCCTGGGTCTGCCCAGGGGCCTCCTCCCAGTAGGACATGCCTGAAACGCCTCGCTGTCCTGGGGGCATCCGAGACAGATGCCTGGACCACCTCAACTGCCACATTTGGATGCCAAGGACCAGGGGCTCAAGTCTGAGTCCTTCACGAATGACTGAGCTCCTCAAGCTAGATAGCTTGAGGAGGCTGTGCCCAGACAGTGCTTGAAGGAAACTAATTTTAGCCAACTGTGTCTGCAATCTTGTTCTTACAGCTGCCACCCACTAAGCTGAAGGTACATAGATAGACCAGCTAGCTCGGCTCTCTCATTGCTGTGTTAGACATTGGAGAGACGGTGATCCAAATTTCTTCCATTATGTTCCTTTATTTGTGGAAACAAGCTCACAGTTCTTTAAGGAGACAACAGTTATAAAGGCAAACTTGTGACGGACAGATTTCTGGCACCAGCAACATGTGCCTCTGTTTACAGACATGAGTGTAATAGACCTCTATATCATTAACCAGTCCACTGAACTGGCTAATAATATGACTTACATGAGGGAGGCCAAACCACTGGGTGCCAGTTAGGTTTTTCAGTTGCCATCAAATCCACACTGTGCGTTGTTAGATGCTTGCTTTTATTCCCCGTGCAGACCCGGGTTATAGGTAATACTCGAAGCACAAATTAGTTTCTTTTTTCCATTTAAATTTGATTTGAATGACAGGCAGAGCAGAAAGGCAACGTGGTTTACTTTGGCAGCCAGCTCGATGTAAATTCGCAGAAATCAGCATATGCAACATGGAAGTCAATTTAAAGAATTGTTGAAATTGTACCTGCGCTCTTTGATTGGATGATTAACATTTGCGATCACCCACTGCTCTTGCCAACAACAAAACAAACCGGCAAACTTCTTTCCGTGCCACTCCTTCGGTCGGAGGAATCCGGGAGCTTTTGATTCCACATTAACACCGCAGCCCGGGGAACGCTCTTGCATTCATAAAAAAACATCATCCTACTTAGTATCGAAGCCTTCTATCCCAGTGATTCTAATTGATTCCCTGTGGAGTTGTGCCGCTCACTGGCATGACATCAGAGATTACGAGGCATGACTAGCAACGCTTTCTGTTCTGGCAGTTTGAGCAGTAAATGTTTGCATATGTCAGTGACAGTTTTCGCACTGCACGTGACTCCTTATTTCTTCAGTGTAGGTTTAAATCTACTGTTTTGATATAGGGCCATTCGATATTGCCATGAAAACAAATGCACCCAATAATCACAGAGTGTGTGTTTGTGTGTGTATGTGTGTGTGTGTGTGTGTCGGGGGGGGGGGGGTTAACAGGCAAGGCAGACTGCTATCACAACAATCCAGCCCCTGTGTGCCTCTCAGAGAGCTTGTTGGACGAGATGTGATAATAATTACACAAGAAATCCAACAGAACGAGCCGAGCCTGCCAGACTGATAGGGCGATAAGGAATTGCTAATGCAAAAGTAATAAGAAAAGGCGAGATGAAGAGCTCGCTAAAATAAACACCTCATTTATTTCTTGCAAGTTGCTTAAGGATTATAGCATTTTGCTGCGATTACAAAAATACAAATAATGAAATCACAATGTTAAAGCACCTTCTATCTATAATTTATAGGTGCCTGAGGAGTTGGAGTTGGAATAAACAAGACTCAGTTCCCCACGAGTGACATTCAAAGCCATTATCTTTGATTAAAGATTTTTATAAGCCTTTTTCTTTCCAGCATATGAGGATGGTTTCTCAAAAAAGCAAGCGCACCCAAATTGGATCAAAGCAAATTGCAAAACACACTAATGCATCGGATTAGAAAATGATTTTCACTTGTATTGGACTGAAATCACAGCTTATAAACATACGCACACACACACACGAAAATAAAGCAACAAAATATTAATTAAAACTAAAAGCAAGATCATTTTCATCGTCACTAAAATCTCACGACCTGGCTTGTGTTCTGAAGCTGCTAAAACTGATATGACTAACGCCACATTTGGTTTTCTGATGCCATCTGGTACAGTACAGTAAGTAGTAGGATTCATGGAATCACTTGGCACTGCTTTTATTTCAAATACTGAATACTATTCCCAGCTTTCAAGATAAATCACATACTTGACACTATAAGCAGGATGAATTAAACAGTGCTACGATGTGATCTGTTCAGTCTCTATAGGGAGTGCATTAAAAATATCCCCATACACTATTGTTAACACTGGCAATGTGCTTAAAATATGAAATAATAACTGTATTGCTGTGACTTCTGTGACTGACCTATTAGTACACTCACTGGACAATTTTTAGTGTCCAGTGATGATATCATACACCCATCTTAAACATCATTTGAGTGTCATGTTTAAGAAACCAATTTCAGATGATCTGAACTCAGAGTAATAAAGAATAAAGGGATGGACATGGTCAGCAACAAGTTAACCTGTGGCATTTAAATGATCTTTGGTTAGTCTTAACAGGCCCAAAATGTGTCAAGAAAACCATAGCAACACACCGTCAGCCAGAACCACTCATACGAAGCAGTGTGGATCCATGCCTTCATGTTGTTTAGGACCTACCATCTGAGTGTTGGAGCAACTGAAATTGTAAAATTGATTTTCATTAGATCAGGCAATGGTTTCCCAATCTTCTATTGGCCAATTTTGGCGAGGCTATGTAATTTTCAGCCGCAGTTTCCTGTTTTTGCACATCTGCAAGTTTTGATGGGTTGTGCATTCAGAGTTGCGCTTCTGCATACGTTTGTTGTGAGATTTTTGAGGTACTATTGCCTTTAGATCAGCTTTAAGCAGTCTGGCCATTCTCCTCTGACCTTTTCACCCAAACAGCTGCCACTCACTGGATATTTTCTGTTCTTCAGACCATTCCCTGTAAACGCTGAAGATGTTTGTGTGGGAAAATCCCAGCAGGTCAGCAGTTTCTGAAGTGAAACAGCCATCCCGGGCTCAAAATCATTTAAATCAGTTTTCGACTTTTCAGTTTGAACTTAAGACAAAGACGATGTAAACATGCCTAAAATGTACTGAGTTTCTACTATCTGACTGGCTCATTAGATATTTGAGCTAATGAGCAGTTGAGTAGGTGCACCTAATATTAGCAGTTAGAGAGTTAGAGCCATTTGAAATGACCTAATTACAGTATAGTTCATTAGTTTTAAATCTATGAGAACCACTGTATCTAGGTTGATCCTCCTCAAAAGCCTTAGTTCAACACAGAAACTCTCTGTGTATCTACATTCAGATAAGGTACTGAGCTGCAGGTCACCCAGAATATGGAACAACGGAAAAGCTGCCAGCAAAAACAGGAAGCCAATGTGGAAGTGTGTTCCTCATATGGCCATTTGAGGCTGGACTACTATGTAAACTCCCATGTTAAAACAGCCAAGTTTAAAGCATTAAAATGTGTGTGTGAATGGGTGGATGACTGGATGACGCTTTGGGGTCCTTAGGGACTAGTAAAGCGCTATACAAATACAGGCCATTAATATGCAAAAACCTCACCTGTTTAAAAAGTTTACATTTTACATTACTGGGACTGTTTTTGTGTACAGTGTGAGAACTATTTCACCTTATGTTAGAGAAAAGTTATATGGATCACTATGAGGTTAATTTATCTAACAGACTATCACATAAATCTATATTCCAGATTTGGGAACTGAATAATGAGGATTTTATTTTGTAAGTTAAACTTACAAAACCAAGTTTGTTATTAACCATACCTGCTAGCATTAGCTGAACACATATCATTCTGCATTTTCATCCAAACATGGTCACTTCTGGTTCTAATGTGAAAGCAAGGCTTCAAGACAAGAACCAGTCACTGTAGTTATACATACTGCATAAAAGACAGGACACCTAGGGCACTGGTTTAGCTCAATGCGTTGAGCAGGTGCCTACATGCCATATGGCTGAGAACGGCCAACCCAGGTTCGAATCCGACCCATGGGTCTTTGCTGTATGTCTGCCCTGCTTTCCTGTCCTTTCTCCACTGTATCTATCCAAAGCTGGAAAGGCCCAATAAATAAAACACAGGTCACCTTCAAATAAACGTGTTAACTTTTGATATACTCTGGGGGCAATGTGCTCCATTACACTGTCAGTACTAACAGCTGGATTGTACATGTGTATTATTAGATACAGTGAGATATAAAAACTAAAATCAGTGGTTAAACATGATTTCTGAATAAACACTAGTTAAATAGCTGCATGATGGGAAATAAATTTATTTTTGGACATTTTTCTAATCCAACCGTTTCCAAAGTGACAAACACAGCACTACGAGGAGCAAACTACATACAAAATTATTTTCAGATTGTTGCTTTAACAGTGCCTATATTTTCATATCATGCTTTTAAATGTATCAAAACTGAACAAGAATGTAATTATCACATTATGAATCCTGATAAATATGCAATTATGCTTCATTATGAGGATAGCTCATAGCTGATGATTGTCCTACTGAGGTATCTCCACACAGCAGTGAGAAATAGCATTCCAGTGAAAACGAGGCAGCTTAAAAACTCCAAGTTTTCCTGTAGAAAGCATACTGTTTATGTGACATTTTAGCAGCAGAACAGCCTCTTCATTCACAACACATTGCATCAACTTTGAATGTGTTTCCCGTGCAGCCCACCACAGCAACTCAGCTGTTTTCAAATGAACTCCAGAAGGTCACTGGGCAATGCTTGTCCGCAGTGGCCCGAGGAGACGAAGGGGTGGGTGGGACATCCCCTGCGCCCTGTCTGGCCCTGTAGAGATTACCAGCGATGTAATAGGATCACCCATTTTCAGTAATGGAACACAGAAAGGCTAAGCCCTGGCTTGGGCCTTACTAACTCTGCAGAGCACCACCAAGGCAAAAAAGAAAAAAAACCCACATATATGTTTAGCTTCTAGGTCAGAGGAAAAGGAAGCTTACCTTAGCTCAGACATAGGCAAAGATACACAGTGGTTTCTCTGCACTAAAAAATAGGACGACCACTAAAGCATTAATGGGAAGTGAATGGACTGCGATGGCTGTGAAAGGGATGGCTTTGGATGGATTTGTTCGTACAGCAGCATTGTGTATTTCATGTTACTTAATTGGCTGATTTGCCAACTGATTCTAAACATCTGAGCAATACTGTAGTGGCTGGATCATCTGTAGTGTCATGCCCGACAGGACTGCGCTTACTGCAGAGTTGCACAAATAATGTCTCTTTTTTTATTGAAAACTCGAACGCTGCAGATAACAATCAGCCCAATATGTCTGAAATATTGAGGATAAATAGTTTTTCTGCGGTCTCAAGTTATTCCTTATGAAAATACTGAAGGAGCAGCACATTCATCGTTTTGATAATGCCAGGCCTGTCACTGTGTTGACAGACAAAAAAACATTTTTTTTTTAATTTGGTCTCCTGTGAAATCCCAGTTTTGCCTTAAACAAGTGAGCTGTTTTCTCAGAATTGCTCCCGTGCACTCTGCGGTTGCTCCCCTGAGTATAATGCTGAGCGATCCTTCAAAAGGTTCTGAATTTGTACTGTCAATAGATGTTTTGGTTCAGCAGGGGAATGTTTTTCAGAAGCAATTTAATCTAAAAAGATTTATTGATTCATTCATCCTCCTAAAGGGTGGCTCTCACAAGCAGAAAGAATCCCCTGTTCATGAGACAGTCCTGCCACTACTCTCTTTCGTGGCTCTTTAGAGAGGTGACTCCAGGTTAAACTTACTTTGGCCAGCTGTCACCAGTCTGCTGAGTTGCTATAGCAACTGCATTTCATTGTTCAAACTAGATTCAATGAAGTTAGGCGGAGAAATCTCAGAGCTACCCTGAGGCGTCTCTGGAGGACAAAACCAGAGACATTATAAGCAGAGACAAGGCTCTCAAAGAATCCTGAATATAAATCTGTGGGAGAGTTCAGCAACACCGAAGATGGCGGCTGCCCAATAACGGTCCCCAGAGACTATGGTGATGTCTTCAACAGGCAGGCCATGAAACATGTGAACTAAACCTGTTGCATTGATTCAGGGACACAGCTTAGGATCACAGTAGTTTAAACTATGATATCAGGGTATTTACTTGAAGGCAGGTATATGGATACCTGTGCTAATTGTAACTTTGGTTTCCTGTATCCATAAATTGATTTAGCATCACATCTGTTCAAGAGTTTAGAAACTGTCACCAATGCCCATAGTGCTATAAATGAAATGACAATTTTGAAAACTTTGCAAATGCAAAGTACAGTAAGAGTAAATCTGTGTGGACAGTTACACAAGAACTGCACTGATGGAGTGATCAAATCTTTGTCAGTATGTGTGGAGGAGGTCAGGAGAGAGGTAGGGGGGAGTATCAATAGCCATTTGGAAGCTCTGTCATGGTTTGGAGCTGCATTTCAGTCAGTGGCATTGGAGATCTTGTCATAACTGATGGAATTGTGAACACAAAAAAGTACCATCTGATTTTGATCCACCAGGTAATACCATCTGGAAAGGAATCTGATTGGACACAGCTTCATTTTTCAGCATGACAATGATTCCAAACACTATGTCAATGCAGTAAAAGCACACAGCAGAACACTATCAGTTATGGATTGGCCTCCCCAGAGCCTGGACCTCGACATTATTGAAGCAGCGTGGGACCATGTTGACAGAGAACAGAACAAAAGGCAGAAAAATCCAAAGAAGAGCTTTGAATGTCCTTCAAGAAGCCTGGAGAACTATTCCTGAAGACTACTTAAAGGAATTACAAGAAGGCCTGCTTAAGAGAGTTCAGACTGTGTTGAAGAATAAAGGTGGTCCTATGAAATATTGGCTTCCAAGCTCAATAGACGTGTACAAAAGTCTGTAAATCACTGCACCTGTTTTTCATTTTCATAGCACATTCATCAAAGAAATTCCTTCTTGGAGTGCCCTATGACTTCTCACCATTTTACATCTTCAGCCAGTGTCCATTCACATTACCTTCTTTCAGGGTGGAAATGGGAAATAAAGTCCCGCAGTGTCTCTCTCCTCCCACATGCATCTGTCTGTGCCACCACTCAATTTGCGTTATAGCGGGCGGATAGCACTATGTGAAGCTCATTCCTTTAGATAGCTGCCACAGAATAACTGCTGGGAGGTGTTGCTAAGATGTCTGCCAAGGGGTAAGACTTATTCCCTTTTTTTGTTTCTTTTTTTCTGAGTCTTTCACTAAACACTCAAAATGAGTGTGTCAACCAACTCAAAAAGAAAGCACCAAGTTTTCACAAGCTTCCAGTATAGAAAACTGTTTCTCAAAACAGACCACTTCTGTCTTTCTCTGTCTTTGGGTCTAGAACAATAACCATCTGTTCTGACAATTTCCCAGGAAATAGCATCTGAATTTCCCCTTAATGAATGCTCAGGCACTGCAAGTCCTGGGGTGCTAATGAAACCTGAGGAGGGCAACGTGTGTGTGTGTGTGGGGGGGGGGG
>NW_024582716.1:24424-83143 GCF_018398535.1 Haplochromis burtoni
GGGGGAGGAGTCAAGAGCTTCATTAGCTGCATCTAATCCATTCATTTCACACCATTTCAAACAGGGAGGTATGAACAATGCTTCCCAATCCAGCTAATGTTTCCTGGAGCTAAAACTATTTAATGCCTAACTTCTGGAAGGGGACACTGATGCCTGAGTACAGGTAATGAATACACAACACACTGTTAGTGACGAAAGAGGAGCCCTTTAAACGAGGGGGGGAACTTGGAGCCCTAATGTGCAAGGAAAGCAGGAAGAAACCTTGATTAGCCAACCGCTGTCACCTGGCAACCACGACCATGCAGTTTGTTTACTACATCTTGAAGTCGTTTAGATTCCTTCCTCGTCCCTCCTAACGATTCATTATCTCATTGCAACATTTAAGTGTTTTCCACAGTGATGCGTGCGCACACATACGTGCACTTCAAAATCAGCTGCTGGAGAGTGTGAAGTGGTGTATAATCCATCAGAAATCACAACTCCTGCTGAGAGTCGCGCAGCAACTTCTCAGTATCCAGTGAGTCAGCTTCCCCTTTTGCCCACACAGGCCAAGCACTGAGACAACTGACCACTGTAATTATAAAAGGATATATTGTCACTTATTGTCATTCAGTATGTATTTATTATACAAACTACTGTTTACTAGTGTGAGTCAGTGCGATGTCTTAAAACACAGACATGACAAATGGCATATTCTGTCCACTTGCGCCCACTGCACATGCTCAGTGGAAAAGAAAACAAAAAGGAAAACTTTGCTAGCTGTTCTGATCAGAATGTGTTAATTTCTGGATTTTATTAGCTGCTATTTAAATAGGCAATTCTATAACAAATGACATGCACACTCACTAGCTGCTTCCCTAGTGGACATGTTTTTGCCTGTAGAGTTGTCTTAATTCTTCTTGACTCCTCAGAGATTTTGGTCCATATGTCACAACAGCATCAAACAGTTTTGTCAGTTGCTCATCCATGATGTGAATCTCCTGTTCCTCCACATCCCAAAGGTGCTCTACTAGATTGAGTTCTGGTGACTGTGAAGGCCATCTGAGTACAGTGAACTCGTTTTCGTGTTCAAGAAACAATTTTGAGGTTGCTGGAAGAAACCATCAGAAGATGTACGGACACAGCCAGCAAGCATACTCAGGCAGGCTGTTGTGTTTAAACAATGCTCAGTTCATAATAAAGGGGCAAAAATGTGCCACGAAAATACCTCTTACAGTGTTATACTATCATCAGACAGGAATGAACAATTCTTATGTTGTTTATGCCAAATTCTGAGCCAACTATTGGAAGATTACAACAGAAAGCAAGACCAGCAGACTCAGCAGACCAGGCAAATGTTTTCCAGTATTCTATTGTCCAGTTTTGGTGAGCCTGTGTAAATTGTAGCGTTGGCTTCCTGTTCTTAGGTGAGAGAACTGGCACATGGTGTGGTCTGCTGCTGATGTCGTCAATCCACTTCAAGGTTCAGCATGTGGTCCATTCAGACATGCTCTTCTGCAAATGTTGGTGGAAACGAGTGGCTATGTTACAGTATGGAGGAGGACTCAAGCGCAGGACTCCGGTTCTGATGCTCACAAGAAGGATTTATTTACAATTCACCAGGTGTATATACAAGAAGGTGCGGGGGGTGCTATATACAGCTGAGTGAGGGAAGAAGGGGTCTCCAGGGAAGTCCAGGGGGAAAGCACGCGTTCTTCAGATCATCCACACACACGATCACAGGCTCACACTCCGACACTGCCACACGGGAATCACACGGGGAAAAATCCAGGAAGCTCTGTAGACAGGGAGACAGGGTTAAGTACGACGCACAAAGGAAAGCACTCTTAACTAGACTTGCTGTAGCTTGACTTCACTAACGCGTGGTAGACAATGATCCAGCGATGAACAGCAGTCGCCTCCTGGTTTAAATGCTGATTGTCCTAATGAGACCCAGGTGTCTCATCTGTCGAGGGCGTGGGCCGAGGGCGTGAACCCACAATGAGTTCCGCCCCGGCGAGAGAGAGAGCTGATCAGCTTGCAGCTGATCCGCCTGGCCATGACAGGCTATTTGAGTTAGTGTCGCACTTCCTATCCGCTCAAATCAATCCGGCCATTCACCTCTGACATCAGCAAAACATTTCCACCCAGAGAGCGAATGCTCACTGGTTATTTTCTCTTTCCCTGTGATCCCCAAAGATGCGTGTGTGGAAAAATCACAGTAGAGAGGCAGTTTTTGAAATACTCAGACCAACAATTATACCATATTAAAAGTCACTTAAATTACCTTTCTTCCCCATGATGATGCTCGGTTTGAAATTCAGCGGTTCGTCTTGACCACATCTGCATGTCTAATTGCACTGATATCAACATTGAAATCAGGCAGAAATAAACTGTGGGCTCATGTGTTTCAGCCTGTAGCCTTCTTTCAAGAAGAAACACAACAGATGTCACTTACATGATCAGATCTCACCTTCTTTAGTTTGCTTCAAATCAAATCAAATCAAATCACTTTTATTGTCACATCACATGTGCAGGTACATTGGTACAGTACATGCGAGTGAAATTCTTGTGTGCGAGCTTCACAAGCAACAGAGTTGTGCAAAATACAATAACATAAACAGGCAAAATATACGAATGGCTAAATCTGAAACTAATAAATATATGTACAATATATAATAGTATATGCAAAAAAAATTTCTGGATGTGTATACTAAATGTTTTTCTATGTGTGTGTGTGTGTGTGTGTGTGTGTGTATACACATATTTTACAGATTAAATAGATTAAACAATAAATAAAATATATAAAAATATACAGAGTGAGACATGTGCAAAACAGTGGCATTACTGTACAGTATGGAGTGCATAATGTTAAAGTTCCAGTAGTGAAGCTGAGGTGTCTATGACGTGTTCAGCAGTCTGATGGCCTGATGGAAGAAGCTGTCTCTCAGTCTGCTGGTACGGGACCGGATGCTGCAGAACCTCCTTCCTGATGGAAGCAGTCTGAACAGTTTATGGCTGGGGGGACTGGAGGCCTTGATGATCCTCCCCCCTTTCCTCAGGCAGCGCTTCCTGTAGATGTCTTGGAGGGAGGGAGGCTCACCTCCAATTATCCGTTCAGAGCACCGCACTACTCGCTGGAGAGCTTTGCGGTTGTAGGCGGTGCTGTTGCCATACCAGGTGGTGATGCATCCAGTGAGGATGCTCTCAATGGCACAGTGATAGAAGGTCCTGAGGATGCGGGGGCTCATGCCGAATCTTTTCAGTCTCCTGAGAAAGAAGAGGCGCTGCTGCGCCTTCTTCACTGTTTTGTTTGTGTGTACTGACCACGTGAGATCCTCAGCAAGATGTACACCAAGGAAGCGGAAGCTGCTCACTCTCTCCACAGCAGCGCCGTTGATGGTGATGGGGGTGTGTACTTCTCTGCACCTCCGGAAGTCCACTATCAACTCCTTTGTCTTTGCGACGTTGAGGGTGAGATGGTTGTCTTGACACCAGTGGGTCAGGGCGCTGACCTCCTCCCTGTAAGCCGTCTCATCACCATTGGTGATAAGACCCACCACTGTAGTGTCGTCCACAAACTTCACAATGATGTTGGAGTTGTTAGTGGCCGTGCAGTCGTAGGGGTAGAGTGAGTACAGGAGAGGGCTCAGTACACACCCCTGTGGAGCACCAGTGTTCAGTGTGATGGGGGATGCTTGGTTTGTTTGCCATGACTAACTTAATTTTTCAAGGATCTCCAGCCCTTATGGATTTTTTTTGATGCAAGCTGTGACTTTTTCTCCTCCCTCACCTGACAGAAAGTCTGCTCGCTCTTTGTTCCAGTCCTCCCTGATTTACAAATTGAGCAATGGGTTCCCTCTCATCGTTTAATGAAACGCAGACTTCAGCAGTGTGGACTGATGCTCTGTCTCCCTACATGTAGCTAATAAATTTGCGACTGAGGCTCAGAGATGCAGAGGGAGAGAGTGAGATGCGGCTGCAGGCACGCATTGGTAGGATGAAGTGGGAGGTAATTTACATATTCTTATATTTGTGGACTCCAGCAGATGAGGCAGGTGAAGAGTTATGAAATTCCTTTCAAAGAAACAAAACTTTGAAGGTTAAAAAGGTTAGTTTTTGTCAGGCCCGAAAAGCAGACACTAAGACATGCAGTACACTATTGTCTCCTCTCTTTTGCACTTCTTGAGTGATTTGGGAAAAGCTGCACTGGAGTGGTGATGTGGACTCATTACCAAATTCTCTTTAAGATATTCACTGTTTGTGTTCATTTAAGATTAGCTCCTTGACAGGTCATAAAAAAGCTTATGTGACTTAACCTTTTAATTTGATAGTCTGCTTTTTGACTTCACGCTAAAATCCCACTCTAAAAAAACCACTCAAATGCAGCAAAGTTTGTTTTAACCATGTGTGTCTGCGTCTCCTGCGTCATGTCCAATTGGTGTGCGGATTATCTCCTGCAAATCCCTGGCAGCACAGACAGACAACTTGAATTCCGTCTGACAACATTTTCTTCTTGCGGCAGCAGATCTCCAGGCCTTTATCAGCAGATGGAGTTTGTTCAGTTGTCTTGGATGCGGTTTAATTGGTCATAAACAATCAAGTCATGTTCTGTATAGATATTTTTCAGTGAGCTTAACTGCAGGGTTAGAATAAACAGTCAAGTGCCATTTGAATCTTGTGCAAGTAAACACTAATGAAATCCAGCACAGTTAATTCATTCCCTAAAATTAATAGCATATTAAATACATTAAAACTCTGTTTCATTTAAAGAAAATCCTATTGACCATAAATATTTAAAATATGCAGTAATTTCACCCAGAAATGTAATGGGAGGGGGGGACAGATAATCTGAATGGTTTACCACAACAGACTGGAGATAATTTAGCCCAACATTGCTGAGTTCTGCGCTACAACAGGCAGACAGTTTTGATAATATACAGCGATGGTAAAGTGACTGTAAGGTTTTATGTATCAGGACCAGTGTTGGGTAAGTTACTTTAAATTAGTAACTTAGTTACATTACTAGTTACTTCTATCAAAAGTAACTCAGTTACTTCAAGTTACTCGTTACTTTCAGAGTAACTAGTTACTAGGGAAAGTAACTTTGGTTTTAACTCAGAATTCTCTTGTTAATGTGTTGCTTCCGTAACTGGATACCCAGCAAGACTTGCCAGTCTTCTAGCTTGCTTACTTGCCACAAGTGCACTGTGCCACCTACCAATAGAAAGGAAAAAATAATGTGCACATTTCCACGAGAGAAATCCCACGCCTGATTCTATCCTAGCCTGCTTTTTACATCCAACACAAAAACTGCAGTCGTGGTGCTTTCGATTGTACTCAGAACTCGGAAATTCTGCCTTCTGAATAGGAAGATGTAGGTAACACCAGACTGCAGATGAGCTGCATACAGGGCTGGACTGGGACAAAAAAATCGTCCCGGGCATTTTGACTAGAGACCGGCCCACCATTATAGGAAAAATCATAAAGCCTTTGAATGAAAATAAACACTGTTGTGACAGTGATGTACACTGTTCTGATGGTATATATGTATCAATCTATCAATTGTTTGTTGTCAAGACTCAGATAATTATTTTTTTAAAAGTGAGACATTTTAAATGAGAATAAGAAAGTATTTCCTTGTGCCCCCCTTTCCCTTTTAATTCCCTACATGGACCCCTGGCAACACTTTGCTAGACCCGCCCCTGCACAGTTACCAGCTGTCAGCTAGCTTAGAAAAGGATCCTGGTGTTATTTGTCTCTCAGAAACAGTTCATAACTTCCCTTCAACTCATTCATGTCACCTAAAAGGTAAACCTGTTTCTCCATCACCTGTTCAGCTCTGATGATTCAGTAAGGACATCTCCTGGTTTCATCTTCATGTTTCCCTCTCACACATATCCAAACCGATATCATGACCAGCAGGTTTACAGCTGTGGCTCCAGCAAACATCAGCTGATACTAGAAATTAATATTAAATAAATTCTAACAACAGCTGATCAAGCTTAAACGTGCTGCTGTTGTTTAGCGCGACATCCGCTGGTTTCCTCTTTCTGGCGCAAAGTGGGCGATAAACAAACAAGAGAGCCGATCAGCTGATCATTGATCAGTTTCATGATTGAAGTAGAAACAGGAGAGGGAGGGGGAGAGAATGAGAGAAGAAGAGGCAGCTGTGCAGCGTAAACACAGATAACTCCAGCTTTGTGTCTTTTTCATTGTAGCTGAAGTCCGGGACAAACTGTTCCTTTTCACCTCAATAAGAAACGCGTAATATTTTCTCTGAATACCAGACGATTCCGTTTTTTACGGGACGGTTGGCAACTCTAATAATTAACCTTATGAACAAAATAAAGTTCAACATCAGTAACATAGCACCCACCCAGCTGTATAGAAACTCCGTCATGCTAGCTAGCACGCAGTACGGAAAAAGTCAGCAAAACGAAAATAAACTCCACCTAAACTTGGTTTATATCTGACCCAGAGAGACTGCAGGTATAACTTCTTACCTGAAGTTCAGTTCACCTGACACTTGGACCGGCGGCCGCCTCGGGTCTCTCCTCCTGCCTCCCTTTTCCTTCATCCACCTGCTGGCCTCCACCACTTGCTAATGTTACTGAATCTGTGGAAGCTCCGCGATAGCCACCACACGAAGTAACGAATAACGAGCCTATCTAAATCCCAGTAACGAGTAACGCGTTCCCGGTTTTGGCATAATAACTAGTTACCGTGCTCGTTACCACAATAATAACGTAGTTACTGTAACGCGTTACTTAATAACGTGTTAGTCCCAACACTGATCAGGACATAATAAATAATTAATACCATCTGGTCTTTAGCATGTCAAAAAAATTAACTGCAGTATTATGCAGAGTCCTTATTTATTTAACAAACAGTGAGCCAAAATGCAGAAGCAGTGTGTGTAAAACTAAGTACACCCTCACCGCTTCCATAAGGCTCAATAGCAGCCACATGCAACGTTATTAAATGATCGCCAGAATGTACGTCTTTAAAAGCAGAGGTTTTGGCAATTTGGTGGCCTGGAGAATTCTGATGTGTGGGAGGGGCTGTAAATGTATTTAAAATAATGAAATTAAGTAAATTCAAATGACCAAAGTCCATCATCCTACAGAGGAAAACATTCAAGTTTATTACCCAATTAGACCTCTCAGCTTATCAGATTGTTTAAATGTTCATAGAATCAGACCCAACTATGCAGAGGGTGCTTTCAGTTATTGATCTTTGGAACACAGTGCATTCTGACCTCAGATCAGTTATATCTGTGGCAACATTCAAAAGCAAAAAGTCCAGACCTCAAAAACGTTTTATTCACACGCGGCTACGCTCAACAGCTGTGTTTGTGTGTGAATGTATTTCTTACGTTTAATTTTTGCTGTTTTCACCACCTTGTAAACCTACACCGGATGTTTTTGTCTTCTGTGTTAAGTGCATTGTGTTTATGTATAATGAAATATGCTCTCTATAAATACAACTGCCATTGCCACTTAAGACACTAACATATTAAATGTTAAAGATATTTTAATTAGAAAAAGACTGAACAGTTTTGGCTTGTTTGGAAGGGTTGCCAGATGACAGCTTCTTCTATCTAAAAAGAAAGTGACAGCATGAGCAATAGTGATGTGCGGATCGATATTGAAATACTGTTTCCTCCGATACCAGTTATTTATGTTCTAGAATCGATTCTCATATTAAAATATTGATATTTTAGTAATTTGGGTTAAATTTGCAGTTTATTACTATCAGGAACACAGTGGAAAGAGGCTATAGCATCGTTTAACTTGGAAGGAACTACTTCCTTTTCCCCCTTTCATAGTCATATGCGAAATACGGCTGTCGCAGCCCCTTAGCGTGCTCACTCACAACAATGGCTGAGCGTAAATGGAGTCATAAGTGGACTATTTTACCTCCAGAAACAGCCAAGACGTGGTTTGCGATACATGTGGCAAGACAGTGAGGTGTTGTGGCAACACCACTAACCTCGTCAAACACCTCAGAGTAAATCATATCACAGAATATGACGAGCTTATGTTGAGGCGAAATGAAGAGGAGGAGAGGACAGCGACAGGTGCTGCTAGGGCGAGACGGACGTCTCTCACGGAGTCCTTTAGTGCTGCAGGCCGGCAACGTGTTCAAATAGCGCACAACTAAAGTTTTTTTTATTTCTATATGATAATTCTACATTATTAAGCAATAAGTAGTCGGATGTGCTGTAATCATTATGAAGCTATAATTTGAAATACAATGAAACATTAAGTGTTTGTACAAAGTATCGGTATCGGATTAGTATCGTCGATACCACCCTGAATTTTACTTGGTATCGGATCGGAAAGGAAATCAGTGGTGTCGCACATAACTAATGAGCAAACCACAAGTCATCTGGAATAAATAAACAAGACCAAAGTGAAGATGTCTGGCTATATTATACAGAACCATGTTTAGAGAAAACCAATCGGAGAATATCAGCACAAACACCTCATACATACTGTTAAGCATGGTGGTGGAGGGGTCATGATTTGGGCTTGTTTTGCAGCCATATGACCTGGTAACCCTGCAGACACTGAGTTGACCATGAATACGAAGTGCCTTTATATACCAAAGTATTCTTGAGTCAAATATGAGGCCACCTGCTGCTTACATGACTGCTAAAGCTTTGAGTCATCCAGCAGAACAATGATCCCAAGCACAACACAATTACTACAAGCTACTGCTTCTAAAAATGGTTTTACACAGTATTATATTTTGGGTTGTACTGAGTTTTGCACACTATGCTTCTGCATTTCAGCTTAATGCTTGTTCAATAAATAAAGACAGTGTTATATTTCATATGTTGCCGTTCATCCAAGGCTGTATTTAAACCTGGAAAATGGTTTATTATGTGCTGATAACATTTGTACATATATTTTTTCAATGCTCTTGTGCACAATTGTGTGTAATTTCTCCCGTGAAATTGTGTACTTTTTGGATGAATCCTATCAGTTAATTATCTATTTAAATGCAAACGATGAAACAAAATGTGTCGCCAACTAACTGGTAACAGTGATACGTTTTCCCTAGTGAGACTTTTGTGTTGCTTATTACAATTGGCAATTGGTTAAAACAAAAGTATAGCAAAGAGAAAAGAAAAGAAGTGGAAGAGAGCTTTGGCAAAAATAAGCTCACCACAGGGTGCACCGTTTTCCAAAACTGGCTGTTGACCTCCATCTTACAGGGTGTGAGCAAGTAACGAGCTCCCGGGAGATCGGCACATGAAAAATACATCTTTTTAATGGTACTCTTTTATTTTTGGAGTTAGAGGGAGGTCGATTTGCACTCATTGTTATGATTATTCATGAATTTGCAAAAAGCTTGCCGCAGAAAAAGACAAATCAGTTGCTCTTTGACCCGTCTTTGAGTTCTCCAAAACACATTCATTATTAGAAACATTTTGTGCTCCCCTGTGTTCACTGCAGACCTACTTAAGTTCTTTCTGCAGATGTACAATGTACTTAAAGAGATTCAGTGATTCTTTTGTAGATTTACGGCTTGAATTAGACCTGAAATTCTCAGCAGAGTTGAAAAGGGACTGAAATCAATACAACAGCTGCATGTATGCACATTAAAACATCTTACAGGACGTGTTTCTGCTTCTCAGTGTCTGCTGCAACATTAGAATGATAGGGCAAGAAATTGATGCAAACAATATGAAAGCATGGATCCTGGCCCATATCTATGGCGTTATTTTTGTGCCACTATTCTGAGTGCACTTAAAAAAATTTGCAGGTGCAAGTGTTGCATTTTGAGGAGAAATTTATTTTGAGCGAAGAAAAGCTAAATTTGAGTGAACAAAATTCATTGCTGCGTGCAAAAAATGTATTTCAGTGTTTTCTATTATCCACACACACGATAGCAGCCCCTCTCGCTCAGTTTTTGCATTTGCGCTTGTTCGCAATGTGTTGTTTGCACTCTCAACATTTCTGCCTGTGCGCGCTCAACTCTTTCTGTACACCGTTATATTTGTGCCACAAAACCAGCCAATCACAGACTTGGATGCAAAAAAATCTGATTGGCTGTTTTGGTCTTCAATCAGCTCGAAATGACAAAATGCAATATCCCAGAATCCATTTCGTCCAAAACTCAAATGAGGCAGTGGCGGAGGAACACAGAGTGGCAGAGTTTGAAATATTACTCTTTCTGGGTCACAAAATAAACTTTTAAGATATTTTCATGCGAGAATGTTGCTGTGTAAACTTCTAATTTCTGCTCGATTCATCAAGACATCACATATTTGCATAACTGCTCTAACGTTTTCGGAGATGCCTGTTACCCACCAGCTGACCGGGTGGTCACTCGAAAAATCCCCAACTCATCTCTGCTGCTTTGTTACTACTTTACAGGAAACAAATGCATAATATATAAAGCTGAACTGACAAAACCACCACCAGGTATTATAGGAAAAACCATAAAGCCTTTGAACTAAAACAAACGCTGATGTGACAGTGATGTACACTGCCTTGTTGGTATATATGTATGGTTTGTATCACCTTCATGTTTCCCTCTCACCACATATCCAAGCCGATATCATGACCAGCAGCTTTACAGCTGTGGCTCCAGCAAACATCAGCTGATACTAGAAATTAATATGAAATAAATTCTAACAACAGCTGATCAAGCTTGAGCGTGCTGCTGTTGTTTAGCGCAACATCCGCTGGTTTCCTCAATAAACAAACGAGAGAAAAGCTGATCAGCTGATCATTGATCAGTTTCATGATCGAAGTAGCAACAGGAGAGGGAGGGGAGATAAGAGAAGAGGCAGCTGACAGCGTAAAGACAGAATAACTCCAGCTTTGTGTCTTTTTTTCATTCTAGCTGAAGTTCCTTTTCCTCAATACGGATGTATTGTAATCGGTCGAGCCCAGAGTTGATCATGACCAATTGACTAATCGCTGGTGGGTAACAGGCATCTCCGAAAACGTTAGAGCCCATATGCAAATATGTGATGTCTTGATAAATCGAGCAGGTATTAGAAGTTTACACAGCAACATTCTCGCATGAAAATATCTTAAAAGTTTATTTTGTGACCCAGAAAGAGTAATATTTCAAACTCTGCCACTCTGTGTTCCTCTGCCACTGCCTCGTTTGAGTTTTGGACGAAATGGATTCTGGGATATTGCATTTTGTCATTTCGAGCTGATTGAAGACCAAAACAGCCAATCAGATTTTTTTGCATCCAAGTCTGTGATTGGCTGGTTTTGTGGCACAAATATAACGGTGTACAGAAAGAGTTGAGCGCGCACAGGCAGAAATGTTGAGAGTGCAAGCAACACATTGCGAACAAGCGCAAATGCAAAAACTGAGCGAGAGGGGCTGCTATCGTGTGTGTGGATAATAGAAAACACTGAAATACATTTTTTGCACGCAGCAATGAATTTTGTTCACTCAAATTTAGCTTTTCTTTGCTCAAAATAAACTTCTCCTCAAAATGCAACACTTGCACCTGCAAATTTTTTTTTAAGTGCACTCAGAATAGTGGCACAAATATAATGCCATACATATCAATGGTTCAGTCTGGTGGTGGTCATGTAACTATCTTTTGTAGTTTTGATCACCCTAACTGAGCATCATTTAAATACTATAGCCTTCCTGTGCATTGTTGCTGACGATGTCTATCCCTTTATTACGACAGTGTACCCATCTTCTTATGGCTGCTTCCAGCACCATTTCACAAATCTCAAATAATCTCAGATTGGTTTCTTGAATATAACAATTTGTTCCCTGTACTCAAATAATCTCCACAGTCTACAGATCTCCAGCAGAAAACCTTCGGGATGTGGTAGAACTGGAAATTGAGCCGACAAATGTGCAGTAGCTGCATAATGCATTATGGACCAGCACCAATAAGGAATGTTTTCAGGATGTTGTTGAATCTAAACTGTGAAGAACTAAAGCAGTTCTGAAGACAAAAAGGGAGTGCTAGGAAGGTATACCTAATAAAGTGACCAGTGGATGAATATGGGTAGCATCCCTCACTCACTAACAGCCTCAGTACATGTGGCTTTGTAACCCAAACCAAAGAAAAGTGTAATTTTTACAAAAAAAAAAACCAAACAAAAAAACCCCACCTACACTGGTTCAGTAATTCTGGACAAAATTATTATATGTAATATTTAAAATACATACAAATGTGATAATCTTCTACACATGACTGCTTCCCTCAAAAACAAAAACAAAAACAAAAAGGAAATGGTTAATTTTGTTAAGTTAACATCATATGAAATGACTTTCAATAAAGAGACAATGTTGGTTGGCAGCGGGTAACAAAGTAGTTTCTGTGCCAGTTTGCATTATTATAACTTCATTTTGACCCCCTTTGCTGGTCATAGCTACTTATATATCCATCATATATCAGACAAGAAGGCTGCTAAACAAACAAAAAAGGAAGACAGGGCTTACAGTGATCAACAAAAGCACTGTAGGGAGTGCATCTCAATCTGATTAAGGTCCAGACTTGAACTGGGTCACTTCAAAACTTTCATTTTGGGTTTTTTGAGCCTTTCAGAGATGGACTTGTTGGTGTGTTTTGGATCATTGTCTTGATGCAGAACCCAAGTGCTCTTGAGCTTCAGCGCACAAACTAATGACAGGACATTCTCCTTCAGGATTTTCTGGCAGAGAGCAGAATTTGCGGTTCAACAAATTACTGCAAGTCATCCAGATTCTGAAACAGCAAAGACATCACACTACCACCACCATGTTTGACTGTTGCTATCGTGTCGTTTTTATGGAAAGCTGTGGTAGTTTTATGTTGATGTAACTGGACTGAAACCTTCCAGAAAGTCCAACTTTTGTCTCATCAGTCAACAGAATATTTTCCATAAAGTCTTGGGAAAAACTCCAAAATCAAGATATATTATTTAGTCTGCAGTGGTTTTCTCCTTGGAACTATCCAATGGGTGCCATTTTTCTCCAGTCTCTTTCTTATTGTTGAATCATGTACTCTGACCTTAACTGAGGCAAGTGTGGCCTGCAGTTCTTTAGATATTGTTCTGGGTTCTTTCTTGACCTCCTGATGAGTCAGTGCGCTCTGTGAGTAATTTTGGTGGGCCACTCTTTTAAGTTTTCTGCATTTGTGGATGATTATTCTCACTGTGGTTTACTGAGTTTACGGATTCTCAAAACCTTAGAAATGACTTTTTATTACTTCTTTACACAGGGCCAGGTAGGGGTGGTTATTTTTTGCCCTTAATAAATGAAACCATCATGTATAAACTGTATTTTGTATTTACTTTGTTAATCTTTGTCTAATATTAAAATTCATTTGATTATCTGAAACATGCAAATGTGACAATTATGCAAAAAAAAAAAATCCCGTAAGAAATCAGGAAGGGCATAAATAGTTATTCACAACACTGTATCCTAGTGTCTCATATGACATGACCCAGGGCAGAATAATTACTGTAGAAATAAAAAGTGGTCCACCAATACAAAGCACTCATTTAATTTATGACACCGTGAACAGTCCTATTTATTTGAGGACTCAATTAAATTATCTGATAGTGTGATAATTGCAATAGTAATTAGTGTTTATTGTAATTACAGAGCACGATTCAGATGAATAACTCACCAAACGATTCAAGCGCTGCCTACGTAGCATCATAAGTCAAATTTATCCATAGGTTAATAATATATTTCAAAACCTCATACTGCGCTTCAGTATAGTTTCACCGCAGTGCACTGCCTCCAGCATGGAGCGTGATTTAAGAGAGTTTCAGCTGACAGAAAGGAAATCACTAAAAGCCACAGACCTCTTGCAGTATGGGGGAAACATATATATTGGAGCACTTTTATGTATCATAGTAACACAGATAACCCTCCTTTCTCTTCTCTGATACACAGTATATCTCTTTAATGGTATTTTCAATTAACAGATGTGAGGGATACAGTCAAAGATGGATACGTATAGCTGAGATCATGGGGAAAATAACAGATTTGAGCAATAATTCATTTATTTATTTATTTTTTTACAGTAACACTTTCATGTGATACGAGATAAACTAAAGCAAGGGTAGATAGTATAGCCGTGCTTGTTTATATGTGGCAGCTCAAAGATAACTTGCAGCACCTTATCTGCTGCAGCGCTATCAAAGAATTCAAGCAAATTCAACACAGGGTTATAGAAGAATCCGGCTTACTTTTATACCCTTAGGAAAGCCCTTGCTGCTACCTTTTTCAGACTTTTCTTACCGAAGGAAAATAACATAAAATTAAAAAAAATCCTTTCTTCTAAAACCCTCTTTTCCAAGACAGAAGGCAAAAAAAAAATCCAAATTCAGCTAATTAGCATTAAAGGGTACACGTCTCATTTGATTGTGAGTGGGTCAAAAGTGGACGTGAGTGAACCTCAAAGGATATGAAATCTTTCATCTAAATGAGGGAGTTGCCATGTAATGTGACTTTTGTTTCCCTTACTGCCTCTAAATGTGCCTTTGTATTCAATTATTTCACAGCATTCTACGTCTGTGTTTGTAGAAGCTCATTAATGCAAAACCACAATTTCCCGCTGCACACCATTAAGATAAAATATTAGAACAAGGAGCTGATAACCACATATTATGCATATCATGGGCTTTTAAGACTTGCAACAACCCCAGGCGGCTGATATCGAACGCTGTCGCCAACTAATCCTAACCTAATTTAAAGTAACAAACTGTAGTGGCGTTTTAATTTGGAAGTACAGAACAACGGCTGAATCCGTGCTGATTCTGCCACGCTCAGTGCAGCATAAGACTGCACCACAGTCCCACCAAGAATCTACAACTCTCCGAGGCATCCTGACATTTCCATATGAACTGCATCTGGCTAGGTTCACAAGCAACTTCATGCTCCCACCTCACTCCCCCGTCCTCTTCCTCTTCCTCATTTCTGTTTGTTGCAAAAGCATTTGTGAGTCCAAACAGAAATGTTAGATTGCACCCGGGGGATACAAACGGCATCACAACAGGAGCAAATTGGGAATTGAATGAAAGAAAAATCAATTATGCCAAAACCCCTTATTAACAATTAGTGCCGGTGAGGGGCCTTTCTCTTGCTTTTGTTGCAGCTGATTGTTTTGAAAGTGGCATCCAAGGCAGCTGGGGTTGTTTGCCTATTGTTTTCTATACTGATTGTCAGCGCCCGATGAGGAATCCTGACAAAGACAATTTCCAGGTCTGCAAGTTTTCCAGGAGACAAAGTGAAACTAGTGGGTCATAAGGTTAGCGTTAACTACCACAAAGATCTATAGGGTAATTACAGGTATTATTAAGTATTCAATGAAGCTTTCTCCAAATGAAGATGACCAAATTCAATCCCCCCTCCCCTCTATCACTGTGCACTGTACCATATCACATTAAACTCTGAGCTGGTCTTTAATTGAACACCAATCAGACTTAATTTAGCACTGAAAGAAGGTAACCTAATAGTGTTCATTTAGAGTTTAAATGGGGTAATATATCAGGACTTTAAGTGGAGCAAAAACTCTTCAGCATCCACAGCTAGCAACTCTAAACGCTAATATCAGAATTGTGCCTAGAGAAACAAATGTGGCTTGAATTATTATTTGCAATGTAATAATAATTCACCGCCTCTCCATGGATTAAGAATTTGATGCGTTTCAGCTGACCAACTATGACTGGTGAACGGCTAATCAGTCCCGGATATATCCAATTAGCCTGCCCCTTAGCTTGACCTGCACCTTTCCAGAAATGTAATTACAGGCTGCTGCAACGCAGACCACAACAACTGTGATTGTTTCTCTTGGTAGCAATATGTCATCTAAACATGTTTATCAATGCAAGAAATGAAACAAAATGCAATGTGCAAAGAGCTTTGACTGAATATCTGTAAGAGCAGCCACATGTTGTGCTCTCATTTTCAAAGCTCTGCAGAAGGACTTCCAGGTGTTAGGGACACCACAGCGCCACGAGCTACAGTGTTACACCCTCTGCTGTTTTGATTTCAGGCAAGAAACAAGTAGTAGTGGAACTGACCATCTTTGACCGACACACCCAGTTCATTCTTAAACACATATAAAATATATATATATATGGTCTACTGAGGTTTCACTATGTTTCTGCATATTGTTTGGAAATGGGTGAAAACGGAAGAAAACCATGAACATTACCTGATGCTAGGGTTGCCAACTCCGTGAAAAATAAATAAGGGACACCTCGTGGCCAGGGCCGGGCAACCCAGTTGTCTTCACCCTTCCCAGTGTGGTAGCTCTTTTTTTTGTGTGTGAAGTTATTTTTTAACCATTTGACTTGAATTTGATTTAAGCAGATGCATATTCTTTGTGATATGACCATATGGGAAACAAATGATCATTTAGCCATTTATTTTTAGCTCAAAATGACAACATTAACACAGTAAAACAGGTCTCTTTGTTAAACAGAAGCCTGTCATGCTTAACCTTTGAGAATATAAGTAAATCTTTCTTTAAAAGAACTCTGTCCTGCTTAACTTAAAATTATATAAATTAATAGAAAACAATAGAGCAAAAAATATTCTTGTAACAGTGCACATATAGTGCATTTAGTACAATTGGCTTCAGTTGAGGTATTATTTCAGCTTTTTTGTGCAGCGTGTGATCTGGACACAAGCGATGGAGGCACAACTTGTAGAACTTTGGAAAGCTCATCCGAGCCTTTTCGATGTGGCTCACAAAATTATCATCGACCACAACAACCGTGAAAATAGTTGGATTTACATTGCTGCTCAATCACAGCTGCCTGATCAATGTTTTTCATTAGCAATTTAGCAAAGTTGATGGTGGTGGTGTGCGTGTCTGTGTGAGTGAAAGACAGAGAGGGAGAGCGAGCGACAGATTTTCTGTTATAACCTTCATTTTATGGAGGCACAGTGTGAGCACTCAGGTCGCATCAGAGCATGGGTATAGTCGTGAGACCTGCATCGTGACCTACCAACTTCTAACCCTGCGAGTCAATCGTGCAGTTTGAGCAGGAGCTGAATAACGCTGACTGAAAAAAAATCGCACAGTGTCTGCCCAGCTTTAGGTGTACTAGTCATTGAGTGTGTCTTATTTGTCACATGCATAGTTATACAAGTATAACACACAGTGAAATGTAGCCTGACACGCTCCTCGACATGTGCAAAAGGGGGGTGCTGCCATGGAGGTGTACTGTCGTCAGAGACTTGCACTGCAGTGTCAGCGTTTGTTTCCCTGTTGGCCATGCTTCTTGTTGTGGTCATCTGTTGTCTTCCGGTATTTTCTCCGTAAGCGACCTTTCTTTTCTCTTTTCTTCTTCTTTCTTTTCTTTTTTCCTTTTCTTTTTTCTCTTCTTTTTTTTCTTTTTCTTTTTTTTCTTTCTCTTTCTTTCTTTTTGGAATTATTTTGGTTTTCATGTGACCTTTCCTCGACCAATGAGATGCCGTAATCTGAATTGTCATACTCGAATTGTCATAAGTGTGCTGTCAGCTCATTGGTCACAAAGCAGGAGAGGGGCTGGGAATTATGTTTTCAAACAAAGCGTTAATTCCATAAACATTTATAGACTACTTTTGATTCTCACTGTATTACGGGACAAAGTGCGTCCCTTATTAGCTCAATACGGGATGTGTACTTTTGTTTCTAAATACGGGACGATTCCATTTTTTAAGGGACGGTTGGCAACCCTACCTGATGCTGCTGAAGTGAAGTAGAGCAAAGTTACAGAGGTTTTATTAGAGACACAGTTAAGCGTTTTACAATTTGGCATAATTTTAAAAAGTTTAAATTTCTTCAGAATTAAACAGCAGAAATTAGGCTTTCTTGTCAGAAGTAATTTTTTATTTTTTTTTAAAAAGCAGCAGTCGACAGCGCCGTACACAATGGTAGACTGGTGCATAATCAAGCGAATAATGCAGAAAACAGAGATTTGAGATGGGAAACTGTTCTTGAAGTATACTGAGAGAGAGAGACAGCGCTGTGCAAGTGTGATTTTATCGTGGTGGAAGGAAAACGGCAAAAGTAAGAGCAAATTATTGACGATGTTTATCAAATGTGAGGCGTAGTTTTTGATCTCCTTTTGCTGCTGGTTCAGTCAATTTTGGTCAGAGAGTGACAAAACCTGCAGCTTCAGAATCTGTGAGATGTCGCCTTTCAGCCCTGACGGCGTATCAGTGTACGTAACGTCAGGTCCACACTTTGTGTTACGTCTTTGTGTGGAATCCGTTATTCTCCTCTCATTTACTGTTTTAGCTGTTTGGTGGTTGGTGAAATACTTTTGTGAAGTTTAACTTGAGATTCTGGCATTTCTGGAAAAATACATTTATGTTTAAAAATCAATTCAGGATTTTATGAATCAGTATCGCTTTATTCAAGCTAAAAATAGATTTTAATTGGAAAATCAATTATCAAAACCCACCCCTAGCTTTTACCCTTGACTCACCTCTGCCTGCCATCTAGTGAGTATAGACTGTCAGCGCTAGCATGGCTAACTTTTAGCTACTGTTTACCTCTTAATGGCATGTGTGAAGCATAAATAACTATTTCCTCTGGAGGAGGCTTTAAAACATTGTGAAAGGAGTCTGATATGAGTTGATGAGTCAGTGTAGCTCACTTCTGTCCGCTAACAACAATACTAAGGGGAATTATTGATGATTTCTAGAACTTTCCAGTCATTAAGCCCCGCTGTTTTTGCCACTGTTAGCTGCTGTTAGCCAGCGTTACTGAAACTTTCTTCAAAGCAGATCTAATGCTGTCAGACTTCTGTCACTTAGTGACTTCAAATAATTGTTATTATGGTTTATATGTTTTGTGTGGACAGTAACGCGTTACTGTAACCCGATTACTTTTTTCAAGTAACGAGTAAAGTAAGGGATTACTATTGCAAAAACGGTAATTAGATTACCGCTACTTTCCCGTAGGAACGCTGCGTTACTGCGTTACTAAAACCGTGCTTTTTTTGCGAGAATGTCTCATGACAGTGACGTAAGCAAGTGCGACGCTCGTGACAACAGCTGTGCGCAGATCAATGACTGTATAAAACAATCTTTTATAAATCTTTTATACAGTCATTGGTGCAGATCAACAATGGATAATATATCCAGTGCGGGAGAGAGTATGAGTGTGCAGCGTTTAAAACGTGGAAGTACTGACCTTACCTTAAATTTGATTCCATAAAAAGAGACAAAAACATTAGCGTCCGCTGTTCACTGCGTGGGAAGAAAACTTATTTTTATAGCAAAAAAAACCCTAAACTTCCAAATAAGCACCGAGTGCGCTACCACGTAATGGGAAACTCACAGAGAAATTGCCGGATCCTTCCACTGACCGCTGCGGCACACCTGCACCAGGGCAAATGTCTATTAGAGCAAACCTCCGACTGCCTCACTCCTGATATACAGGTGAAAATAGAGCAACAGGACCGCTGAGTCTTTGATTTTATTTATTTTGTATCTATTTGAAAGAGTGAGTGTAAACACAAAAAACTATTTTATTTTATATGCTGGACTGTGCAGAAAATAGGTTTAAATATTCAACAAATTTCTTCCAGTGAGAGAATGTTGCATATAATTACATTTTTGCTTGATGCATAAAGTTAAAAGATTAAAACTGATAAAACAAGTTTTAAAAAGGGACTTTTCCATTTGATTATGGTCTGGTAAATGGTCTGTATTTGTATAGCGCTTTACTTGGTCCTAAGTACCCCAAAGCGCTTTATACACAATCATCCACCCATTCACACACTGGTGATAGCAAGCTACATTGTAGCCACAGCCGCCCTGGGGCGCACTGACATAGGCGAGGCTGCCGGACACTGGCACCACCGGGCCCTCTGACCATCACCAGTAGGCAACGGGTGAAGTGTCTTGCCCAAGGACACAATGACCGAGACTGTCGGAGCCGGGGCTCGAACCGGCAACCTTCCGATTACGAGACGAACCCCCAACTCTTGAGCCACGATCACCCCACGCTCATACAAAATGAATTATGCAGAAAACAGAAAAATTCAACTAATAAAATCAAATTCTCGTGTTCTGGTTTTGTACAGGGGCTTATTTAAAGTTAGCAGCACAGTTCAGCTCACTTATCTGTGTAGAGGATATGGCTGATCCGACCTGGGTTCCCCGCAGGCCAACTGGGCGACCCCTGACATCCAATCACAGCTGGTGAAAGGCTGGTCGGGCAGCAATGAGCAGCTGGCTTTGTCACATTAGCCATGACCATGTGTGACCCCAGGGTGGCTTGGCAGGTTGCTGCCTTACCTAGAGGCATAGGAAGCAGCTAGGCGTGGGGATCGGGCGAGGAAATGAGCCAGAAACAGTAGCATCTCTGACAGGACACTACTGGACTACATGAAAAAGATGGGCATGCAAGCGTGCATTCACCTCAGCACGCACTATTTGGCAGCCAGCTGAAGCAGATGTTTTAGGCTGATTTTATGACTTGGTTGCTCGAGGGGGTTATTTAGAAAAAGGTGTCATGGTCAAATGTGGTTTTAGCAATGTGTAAATGTGTGTTTATGGAAGTTAAAAAATATTGGTTAGCGATGCACACCTTTGCTTTTCTGCACATCTTCTACATGCCATAAATAGTACAGATTAATCAGTACTATTAATGCTGGAAGTCAAAACTACAGTCATGTGGAGAAGTAGAAGTTCACATCATGTGGAAATTGTTACAGCAAATAAACATTTAATTTCTTTAAAGGACTACAGATGATTCCAGATGAGGAGGCAGGAAAGAGGAGCTTCATTTCATTTTTCTTGTAAAGTGATCTTGAGCAATAGTTCTTTCAAAGTCTTTCAAAGATTTATTTTGGACATCACCTTATTTTCAGTCCAGTCTTTGTACCTGGCCATTTTCAGGGGAATTTTTTCTTCACTAAACGGTGACCTATAAATTGTTCAAGGATTCAAAAGGCACCTAACTGAAGGGACGAACCAGTGTTGCTTCTACACGTAACACAGCGGTCCCCAACCCCCGGACCGGTACCGGGGCGCGAGAGTTGAGGCTCGTACCGCACAGAAAAAATAAATAACTTACATTAATTTCATTTTATTTATTATCTGACTCTGAACAGTGTTTTATTTTGAAAAAGACTGAATTCTCTCATTTACTTCCGTCTATGACTGACTCTTGACGCATGTCAAGCTACATTAGTAGCTAATATTAAACCTACAAGCTAGCAAAATGAGTAAAAAAAAAAAAGGTGTCTTTGGAGGGTTGCTTTGCAAAGGGAAAAAGGCCCAGTGAGGAGACAGAAGAAGAGTGTATGACAACCACTAAGAAAAAGCTGCATTTAACAGACAATACCAAAATACCTACTTGAAATATGGATTTATCGCGACAGGTGATTCTCACGCACCAAGCCCGCTCTGCATAATATGCGGCGACCAGCTCTCCAATGAGCCAATGAAGCCTTCAAAACTGCTTCGTCACTTGGAGACCAAGCACCCAACATTAAAAGACAAGCCTTTGGAGTATTTTGAAAGAAAAAAGCGGGAACAACAGTGACAGAAGCAATTACTGAGGGCCTCCACAACAACAAATACAGGTGCACTGAGAGCATCATACTTGGTGGCTAACCGTATTGCTAAGGCTAAAAAGTCATTTACTATTGGTGAAGAATTGATCCTTCCTGCCACTAAAGACATTTTGGGGAGGTGGCGGCTGAAAAGATAGCACAGGTGCCTATGTCAGCTAGCACCGTTACTCGTCGCATTGATGAAATAGCAGAGGACATTGAGACACAGTTGTTGGAGAGAATTCATTCATCACCATGGTACGCTTTGCAGGTTGATGAGTCTACAGATGTGGACAATAAGGCAATACTACTTGTTTATGTGCGATACAGTTATCAGGAGGATGTGCATGAGGATATGTTGTGTGCACGATCGTTGACAACCAAAACCACAGCTGCAGAACTATTCAGGTCACTGGATGATTATGTATCAGTGTTACGTCCCCACATAAAAGCTAGGCGATGAGGATGGGGGACAGTAACAGTTGGATCCGGGTGAAATGAAAAGAACGCCAGGCAGAGGTATTTAACACAAAATAAATCTTTATTATAATCAAATACCTCAACAATCATATAAATGGTAACAACAAAAAGAGACAGCACCGCTGCTTTAATGATAAATCAGACAGGTCAACCCAAAGAGATAGTGACCACTTCAACAAAGAAAACAACTATAAGGCTTCAACAGAAAAAGACAGCAACGCTGCTAGTAACAATACCGAGGCAAGCCAAACAAACTAATGGAAACCACCGCTCAGTTAAGCACTACTCACAAAGAGCCACACACAGTGGGGCTGGTCACATGCAGCAGGCCGTTTCCATACCTAAACCAGTATCACAGACAAAAACCCACCAGAAGCCTCTCCCACCTCCACACTGCTCTTCTCCAGCTTATATCACCTCTGAGGGTAATTGGTGGTAAACGAGGGCAGATGAGCAGCAGGTGTGTCCTAAAGGAGAAGGCAGGGGCAGAGAGAGACAAGGGGAGGGGCAAGAAAGAACGAGGAGGAGAGGGAGAAGACAACACCACGCCCACACACTCCCACAGCCTCACAGGATGTAACAATCAGGAAAACTTAAATGGTCTTTTTGTGTCGGCATATGCAAAGACGGAGCTGCTGTCATGACCGGACGGCTGTCTGGTTTGACTACTCGGATTCATTGTGTCATTCACAGAGAAATGCTGGCAAGCCGAAAAATGCCACCAGAACTTAACAGCGTATTGAATGATGTTGTTGGAGTTATTAACCACATCAAAGCACACGCCCTCAAATCACGCCTGTTCGAGCAACTTTGTGAGGAGATGAACGCGGAGCATAGGCGCCTTCTCTTGCACACAGAAATAAGGTGGTTGTCACGAAGGAGATCACTCGCCAGAGTTTTTGAATTACGAGAGCTGCTGCAGAGATTTTTCTCAGAAAAGTCACCGCTGGCAGCACATTTCAGTGACAAGGAGTGGGTCGCAAAACTCGCTTATTTAAGTGACGTATTCGGCCTACTAAATGAACTCAATCTGTCCCTTCAGGGGAAAATGGCAACTGTCTTCAAGTTGGCAGATAAGGTAGCTGCATTTAAAGCCAAACTGGACTTGTGGAGACGCCGCGTAAACAGTGGCATATTTGACATGTTTCAGACATTGGCTGGATTTTTGGAAGAGACTCTGCCTGAGCAATCATTCTCCCAGCTAGTGCACGATCACCTGTCTTTGCTTTTAAAAGAGTTCGAGCGCTACTTCCCAATCACAAAAGACCCACGAACCGACAAGGAATGGATCCGCGACCCATTTGTCAATAAACCGGGTGAATCCACCTTGTCTTTGCAAGAAGAAGATCAACTGTTGGAAATCACAAATGACGGCGGCCTTAAAAGTATGTTTGAGACATCAGCTTTGCCGGTATTCTGGATAAAAGTCATGGCAGAATACCCCGAGATTGCCACAAAAGCACTAAAAACCCTGTTGCCGTTTCCAACATCATATCTGTGTGAAGTGGGGTTTTCTGCAGTAACAGCGATGAAAACAAAATTGAGGAGCAGACTGAACATAAGCAACACACTTCGGGTGTCATTGTCCCCCATTACGCCCAGGTGGGACCGTCTCGTTGCAGAGAAACAAGCACAGGGCTCTCACTGATTGAGCGTTATGGTGAGTTACATATTTTCTTGTACTTTTATATTTGTTTTGTAGTTGTGTGTCCTATTTTGAAAGAAATGTTTACGCGTTACCATAGCAACCAGAGTATTAAGGGGGAGAGAGGAGGATGTTATTCTCAATGTTGTTGGTGCATTTCAGGAGAATGCTGCTAATAAAGTTACACAATTACACAGTGAATTTGCGTGTAATATTATATTTACAAAATACCACAGTTTTTGTCTTGGTCGTATCATTTTATTTTGTTGTATTTATCCGTGACACCTGCCGGTCCGTGAAAATATTATCTGACATTAAACCGGTCCGTGGTGCAAAAAAGGTTGGGGACCGCTGACGTAACAGGCAACCTAGCAGAAAAATAACTTTAAATTGTAGCTTTAGGCACATTGTTATCAGCAGCATGTCACAAAAACACACAATTCCCATTTATTTAGTTGAATGTGTGAAAAATGTCGAATATTTGACAGGCATAATATAATATTATTGGAACAAGGTGATTCTCAAAGAGCTATTAGCATGAAACCCTGTGCCCTTAAAACATATGAGGACACTGGACAATTGAAGGACATAAGAAAAACAATAACAGTTTACAATTTGCAAGAGCTTAACTGAAAATCAGTGGCAACAGGCGGTGAAGTGATTAATCCAAATTTGAAATTTTTGGTTCAAATCATCGTCGGGATGTAAGGGGGAGGTACAACAGCGAGTGTGTACAGCTATTTGTTTTCACTCACTCAAACCATGCTCTGCCATGCTCAGCCAACCAAATACACTGGCAGTTCAGAAAAAGGGATCATGTTGACAGAGAACAGAACAAAAGGCAGAAACATCCAAAGAAGAGCCTTGAATGTCCTTCAAGAAGCCTGGAGAACTATTCCTGAAGACTACTTAAAGAAATAACAAGAAAGCTGCCTAAAAGAGTTCAGACTGTGTTGAAGAATAGAGATGCTCATATTAAATATTGACTTACAAGATTTTTAGGATTGTACAAACTCTATTTCAATTCAATTCAATTCAATTTTATTTATATAGCGCCAAATCACAACAAAAGTCGCCTCAAGGTGACTATTTCTAGCCTATATACTGTACTTCCATGTGCATTTGCACATATTTTAGTAAATCCCTGAACTAAAATCACATTTTGCACATTGTAGGGAAATGGGGGGTAGGGGTAAAGATCAGGGCATTTGGAACAAGTCATCACAAGTCAAAGTTATAGTTCACATATGTATAGTAGACATATTTAGCACAGACCAAAGACAGCTTTTCAGGAGAAAAGCCTTTTACTACCTGTGGCAGAAATGTTCTGGTTTGAGGTTTGTTTACTGCCTCAGGGACTGGACACCGTGCAGCACTGATTCAACTTTTATTTTACATCATATCACCATAATGTGAAGCTATTTGTCCTAAAGTAGAATTTGAGCCTGAAGTGGATCTTTCAACAGGATTATGTTCCTAAGCACACTAACGAATCCACTAAGGAATGGCTCAGAACGAAGAAAAAGGAGGCTTATGCAATTGCCGTGTGAAGAAAAAGAAATGTTGTGGGAGGATTTGAAACAAGCAGTACAGTAAGGAAACCCTGAAACATTTTGCATCTGACAGAATTATGCAATGAAGAATGGTCAAACATTTCAGCAAACCGGTGTCAGAGACTGCTGGACAATTATGCAAAATACCTACCATGAATTATTTCTGCTAAAAGAGTGAATGCCAGCTTCTGAGGCCAGGGGTGTCACTACTTACAACAAAAGAGCTATCACTTTTATCTGCAGACACAGGTTCAACAGGGATCAGCTGTTTGCATGTCCAAATATGCCAGAAAACCAACCATTTGCTTTTACCTTTCACAACTCTCCTTTTCTAACATTCAATTAAGCAAAGTATTTTTACAATGGCTGTCCAAAGCTAACATGCAGGGCATTAAAAATGGATTTTAATGGGGGTTCTTATTCCAGTCCATCATTAATAATAGCAAAATACCACAAGGGTAATGTCCAAATGTGAACAGACGACATAAAAAGAGGTTACCGCAGGCAAAAAGACAGCTAGGAGCAATATAATGAAACTTTTATAAGATGTAAAAGCTGCTTTAGAGTTTGGCCATGACCACCTTATTTTATTAGTTGGCCTACATACAACAAAGGCAGGTTGAATCCCGAAACTCAGTTTGCTGATAAGACAGGAGCATTTTAAGAAGCAAGCCTACACACAATGAGACAGAGCATATGATTTAACATGTCGGGCTAAGCTGGGTCAGAATAGTAAATGAAACTCGACCTTCAGAAAAAAAGCAAAAGTTCTTGTGAAGAAAGAGAAGCTCGAAGTCAAAGTAAAGCCCCAGGCTCGACCCCTATCTGACAGCATATGAAAGGACAGGAAGTGGTAAAGGGAGAATAGGCACCTGTTAAGATTGGGAGAGCAACACAGATTGAGAGATAAAGACTAAGGTGAAAGAGACAGATACACAGGGGGTGTTTCTCAATCATTTCACCTTACACCTTAAAGACACATAAAACAACACGAAACAACACAAAATGGCTTATTAAGGGGGAAACAAACAGGAGTAAAGTAATCATTTGCTTTATAACTTTATCATCCTCTCCTGTAATTGTGGAGGAATTTTGGCCCACATTCCTTTACATAATTGCTTTATTGTATTGAGATTAGCAGGCATTAGTCTATACACAGTTATCTTATAGTCCCATCACAGCATTTCAGTCAGGTGGAGGTCTGGACTTTGACTGGGCCATTGTAACACTTTAAGTCTTTCTGTTTTCAGACATTCTGATGTAGATTTGCTGCTGAGCGTGGGATAATAGTCCTGCTGCATGACCCAGTTTAGGCCAGGCTTTAGCTGTCGGATTGATAACCTCACATATGACTCTAGAATACTTTGGTATAGAGGAGTGACTGCTGAGTGTTTAGGTCCTGTGGCTGCAAAACAGGCCTAAATCATCACCTCTCCATCACCATTCTTGGTAGTTGGTACGAGATGTTTGTGCTGACAAGCCCTGTGGTTTTCTCCAGATGTGGTGCTGGGCATTATGACCAAGCATCCCCATTTTGGTCTCATCTGTCCAAGGGAGCATTCTTCCAGCAGTCTTCTGATTTATTCAGATGTACTTTTCCAAACCTGAAATGCTCTTTTTAGAGAGTAGTGGCTTTCTTCCGACTATCCTTCCAAACAAAGCATACTTTCTCAGTCTTTCTCTAACTGTACTTTCATGAACTTTAACATTAACCTGCTATCTCAGGCCTGTAGAGTCTGAGAGGTAGCTCTTTGTGGGGTGGGTTTTATTTTTTTTGTTGTTGTTTTTGTACCTTCTCTGTGTTCTATGTGGTCGGACTTTTGTGTGAATTTGCTCGGACGTCATTCCATGAGACCAAACTACCAAACCTTCAGCTTTTATACTGGTGTTAACACTTGTTGATTGTCAGTTAATCAAGTGCATTTGATTTGCAGTGCCCAGCTGCAACTTACCTACTTAATTTCTCTGGAAGCAGTAAGGGTATATTTACTAGTTTTTCACAGGATGACAAAGAGTCCTTTTGAAAGCTATCTTCTTCACATGACTGCATATCTATTTGTAAAATACAGCACTGAATCAAAATTGACAGGATAGACAACATAGTGAACATTGAAACAATCAAAATCATTTTTAAAATCACAAAAGAACACCACCATCTAACACCCAAATTGCTTTATTTGGTTAACAGAGATTGTTCCAAGTGCAGATAGACATGCATCCATTCAATTCAGGCTTGCAGGGGACTGAATTATATACCGACAGTGACAGATGCTGACTCCTGCTTCATATTCACCAAACAGACTTGAAAGTGTCATTTATCCTCACGTCAAGCTGAGTGTTCTGAAGCAAATATTTCCTAAAATACCAAACTATGCCTTTAACCACCTCCAAACTGATGTCTTTTATCCTTGTATTATACAACTGTCCTGAACTTATGGGTGTGTTTTTTTTTAAGCTGGGCTGCACACAGACCTACTATATACATGAAAGCAAAGAGAGATTGCTTTGAGGGTTTAACTGTGGCACAACTGCAGGTGCTCACTTAACATTAACATTACTTTGACATTTCAAAGGAGGAATGATCTTGCATCACAACTCTGACAAGGCACAACAATGAGGAACGGACCAGGAAACAGTGAGGATCTGTTGGCTGAATAAAAAAAAAACAAGAACAATAATGAAAAACAAAACTCTGCATGGCACTGACAGTCTACCTTTTATATCCAGCGGGCATTTCTACTCTCATGTCTATTTAACATGCATCCTGCTCACTGTGATGAGGCAGGGTTATGATAGACACAAAAGTTTAAAAAAAAAAAGAGTCAAAAAATAAGAAATGTGTTCTAAACAATGATGACTAAAGTATCCTTTTAGTGTTGGGGTGACTCCTTTGCTACATTATTGCTAGTTTATCAAATACAATAAAGACAGGACATCTCTAAACACAACTCCTACAAACAGACCTGGAGAACCCATTTAGTGAAATGAAAATCTTAGAATCTGTCATTACTCAGCACAACAAGCCATGGAGAAAGAATATTTTTAGCCTCTAAGATCAGCTGGTAATTTAAGGGTGAAATAAAAGTCTGAAGTTTTCAATCGATTGCATAATTTTCAATCATGATGGAATTGTTGTTGTTTAGAGAACAGCAATTAGTCAAACCCTGATTTTCAAAATGTGTTTAATAGAGTGAATCATGGATGGCACAGGCAATGCAGAGTTCGGAGGTTTTGAGGAAGTGTTCTTGTCTCTGTTAATGCTCCAAGAGGTCTTAAAACTACCTTTAAAGAGTGTGAACCTCGCCAATCCACAGTCAGACAAAGTGGTACAAATGGAAGAAAATTCAAGCCCATTGTTGTCTTTTTGAGGAGTGATTGACCAACACACAACCCTGAAGAAGTGTGGCTTGAAAGGTCACAAAGGAACCTATTGTAACTCGTAAGCAACTGAAGGCCTCTTACAGTGAAGTGATGCGTATACACGGTGATAGACTGACAACATTTTCAGGGTCTTTCACCCTGTGATAGCTCAGAAATGCTCCAGCACTCCTGTGACCATGAAATGGATATACGGGAGAAATGGATGGAACAAGCATATTGTATCAGTGGCTAATGTTAATGTTCTTAAGTACATAATCAGGTTAATACTGAACAACAATTGTGTGCATGGCAGTGGTGCAGTCAGAAGCATTCTATTTTAAGAAAGGAAAAAACACTATAGAAAAAAAATCACATCCCACCCTATCAGCAAATTCAAGGAGAAAATATCAGGATATCTCTCCATGAATTGAATCTCAACATAAAGAGGATGATGCCTGGCAATAAGGCAAATCTCCTGAGCACCCAAATTGTTCCACAAAAGGAAATTTGAAAAAATAACTATGCAGTCTGCCACTTGGCTGAGTTGCTGTATCACTTTGCAATAATACAACTTCCAGTTACTTACTGCTCTTTATTGCAACTATCAATATGCCTTTAAGAAGAGTGCATGCCTATTTACTCTGCAAGTAGTTGTATATATTTATATATTCTAATATATGTATATCATGTATTCTATATATGTCTTTGTGAAAGGAGTCCAACATCAGTGAAGCTCACGTCTGTCCAATGACAGCGATACTGAGGTAAGTTGTTGAGGACTTTTCAATCACTAAGCGCTGCTGTTAGCTGCTGTTAGCCAGTGTTAGTGAAACTTTCTTTGAAGTGGATCCAGCGTTGTCAGACTCAGACAGTGGATAAACTCTAATACGATATGTGAAAAATAAATACATAAAAATTGCAAATGTGACATAGTGTTAATCTCCTAAAACCAGTTATTGTTTTTAGCTAACTTTTGTCAGCTGTTCGGAGACATGTCTAATCAGATGACAGTAAGTAACTGTGACAATATCAGGAATAAAAAAGCATGTTTAGGCACGTTTGTGTGTGTTAGAGCTCTGACTTCAGTTCAAGAGATGAGGATGAAGATCTAGATGAAGAGAATAAGGTGGAGATGAGAAAGGAGAGAGAGCACCTGATAGCAACTAACTACTAAATGCACCTTTAAGAACGATTTGTTCTTTCACAAATATTTGTAAAGGCAAACTAAGCTAGATGCCTAATGTTATACAACTATGGCAATGGGACTGAAAATGCCTTAATTCAAAAACCAAGAGGCTTCTATATTACTACAGTCCTCCTTACATTAAATAAATTAAATTAAATTAAACAATTAACCAAGTTAACCCAATTTCTCTATTTTTCTCTCAAATATATGATTTAAGGACACATTAAGGACACATTTATGCAGATATAAATCCTTCACAAACCTTTTTATGCAGCTTTATATCCTGTAGCAGATATACTGTATGCAGATCCAACAATCATCTGAATGGCAATTGGAGCTGGAGCAGAGCCTGTTCTCTTGCAGTGAGAATATAGCTTCATATTTCCAAGCAGCAGGAGCTTATATAGGGTTCACTAAGGAGTATCAAGAGCCTAAAATGTAAAGTTAACAAGGTGGATTTAATCATCTACATTATGAAAGAGCTACTGCTGCCTCAAATATCTGCACTTGGTTTTAAAGAACATTTATCAGTCAGTGACTCATCAGCCATTATTTCTATTGAATTCTCCGTCGTATATGGTGTTAAACATGTATTAGAAATACCGCTGGCACCATTACCTCAGGAGTCCCTCGGAAATAAAGTGTGAAAGAGACGACAGATGTTCCACATGCATTAGTGCTCCTCCACACTGCAGCACTGGAAAGCACATTTAGCTCGAAAGCTTTAATTCTTCTCAGCAAGAATGTGTAAGGTTGCTTTGTTCTTTAATGAGGACATTGCATTGTTTAAAGCAATTACAACAATTGACCTAGTAGAAGCAGAAGACATTACTTTTCCTCATTTTTCTGTCATATGCACACTTAAATATACTGATGATCAGTTTCCAGTAATTAGATCAGGGTATGCGCAAGTACTCTCTGTTAACCATCGGTTGTCAATACTGAAGTCCGGCCTGCCAAACCTGCTTGCGAGGGGCAGCCAATCAGGAAAAAGGTGGCTTAAAGGGAGGGTGAAAAGAGCTAAAACATCTTGTTTCAGACAGTGGATGACTCGTGGAGCTTTAAAAAAAGGCCCACTATAACATAATTAAGGATTATTTGACAAAACACCAGAATAAATATTTGCTACCAAGCATACAATGATAAAATATTTCTGCAGTCCTGGATTATAGCAAAGAATGATTGCAAGTACAACATTTTCTTCCTTAATTTTACGTCACATTTGCTGTGAATCTTTAACTATGCTGGGAAATAGACGGTTAGGATTTAACAATAGAAATGGTACTCTGGTTGAAACCTATAAGGCATAGAAGGGAGAGTGGCTCAGTCTCCACTTAGTTGGCTGCACCTGAATGATTCATAGGAATTTAGAGACATAAAGCTATTTCTGTTTATGTAGTGCATCTGTCACCTTTTCAGAGGGTGGACATCTCATTTTGATTCAGGATCCATATAACATATAAAGTAATGGATGTGTGTGTGTGTGTGTGTGTGTGTGTGTGTGTGTGTGTGTGTGTGTTCGTGTGTGTGTGGTGTGTGTGTGTGTGTGTGTGTGTGTGTGTGTGTGGTGTGTGGTGTGTGTGTGTGTGTGTGTGTGTGTGTGTGTGTGTGTGTGTGTGTGTGTGTTTTGTTCTGGCTTTCTGGACTCTATGGTCTCCAAAATTAAAGTAAGTTAATTTAGCGGTCTATTGAGTAGTCCATTCTATTTCCCATCACATCCCAAGGTGACAGCATGATACTCCATAATACACTTTGCTGTTGTTTTGAAGAGAGAGCAAAGGGAAGGAACGGGCAAAGAGATGGCTGGTGTGTTTGCTTTGTCCTCTCCTCATACACTATAGTGCTTTCTCTGACACAACCTGCTATTACAGCCCCTCTAATCAGATTTGCCGAGCGAGGCCAAATGCAGGGCTCCTATCTTGACTACCTTAACACAGCGAAATGGGTAAGCCATCAGAACCCTCTTTGGACAGGCAGCTGAAATAACAGTGATCACTCCTGACAGCAGCGCATGAGTGGAGACTGCACTCACATTTGGCACGGTATTCAAATGTCATTTCACCTATGACGCGCGCTAAAAGGTGATGGGCGTCATCTTTCTTGCCACACAGATAGGTTGGCTGTAGGCGAGGACTCAGGGGACAGATACTGACACCAATATGAATCGTAGAATGAAATTGAACAGATATGTTAATGACACGCCACAAATGTCACACGGGCAAGGTTGACGCTCAGATGTGCAGTGTATAATTAGATAATATTTGAGGGCAAATTGCTGTGTTGATGGGTTAATGCGGCTGAGTCAATAGTAATAACAAGTCCAAAAACAGGTCAAGTATCATCTGTAAAATGATGCAGGAAAGTCTGCCCATGCTCAGTGAGATAATGCTTTCAAAAAGATGCAAATATAATCAGTTGTTCACAATCAGAAGGTAGGAAAGTTTAGCATGTTTCTTGCTGCTTGTGAGCAGATAATTTCAGTAACAGCATATATTACACAGTGGGAATTAGTAAGGCAAAGGAAGGAAGCAGAAAAAATACATATAATAAAGCCAAATAGCTGGTGTTTGGGGAAGTTATGACATGATAACAACAATGATGAAATGTGACACTTGCTACAATTTAAAATTCATTAACAGGAATTGAGCACCACAATCTGGTTACCACAATGTTTTGCTCACAAAATCAGACAATAAGTAGTAATGCACTCTATCGTTCGGTTATTATAAAAACCAACTCTTGCAATTGAACTGAAACTGTAACAAAATTTGACCTTTATACTGGTGAGTCTAAGGTATAATTTTGATATTTTCACTTTCATAATTTAATTAAAGATACAGACACAGATGCACTGCAGTAAACAGATAAAACTGAAATACAATAGAATAAATCTCAGCATAAAGCCAGGGCTCTTATAGTGTGACCTATCCATGCACTATATATGTTTCATCCAATGTTTGTGTTATACTGTCATATACAGTCGTGTGAAAAAGAAAGTACCTTAGTTCTAATGCTTAATTAGGTCACGCCTAGTTAGACCAAAAATCAAAAAAACAACATTTTGTGTTTTGGTTATTTTAGCCATTTGGAGGTGGACTTGCTGGTGTGTGCTGGTTCTGGTCATTGTCCCAATGTATAACCTAAGTGCTCTTGAGCTTCAGGGCATGAAATGATGACATAGAGAACTGAATTTGTGTATGACTGTTGGTATGATGTTTTCTTTATGAAATGCTGTGTTAGTTTTCTGACAGCTGTAACACAACTCAAACCTTCCAAAAAGTTCAGCTTTCGGTTCGCAGTCCAAAGAATATTTTCCCCAAATTTTGTTTGGGGTTTTTTTGGCAGATGTGAGACACTCTCGTAGTTTGGTTTAGTATCTGATAGTCATTTAATGTAATAATGAATAACAAAATATCGGAAGTTGTATTTGAATTATTTTATTTTATTGCATTGTGTCCTGATTTATGAAAAAATAAGGTATCAACCCTTTCTATTTCACCATGACCATGGCAGTTCAGACTGAGAATAAAGAAGTATCTCCTTTCAGTTTGAATTCATTTCACCACTCCATCACAGGGTAACCTCAGAGAGACTAATAACCATGATGCTCATTCTACACCTATCATCCATGTCTAGATTTTTAAAGAAAACCAGAGCAACTCAAATTACCCTCACCAGAAACCCAGAATGTGTGAGCAGTGATGCAGCAGTACTAACCACTACACCATTCATTTATGGCACCACAACATGTACTGCACTCATGTGTCTTGTTTTAGGAACTTTGTGACCCAAAAGTCTCTCTGAGAGACAGCAGCAGGTAGTAGGAAGCGTGATCTAGCACTGATCATTACATTAGGTCACTGTAATCAAGTATGCAACATCTAGATTTGCATACATGTTAGTACAGCTGCTTTTGAATCTTGTGCATCTTGTATTCTGGCTTGAGAGAATAAAGTAAAGGTCAGTTTAATGCAACATTATGATACTGCATATCTCTCTACATGCTAGTCCTGATCCCAACATTCCAGCCAAATTAAAAAAATTCTCCCTTATGCATGTGTACACTGACAGCTGTAGATAGCAAGAGCCACTAGGCTTTTTTGTATTGTACTTTTTAGTCTGCTTAGAGGATGCATGCACAGTTGGTGCCCTTTAAGCACAGTGTTTATAACAAATTGGTGGGTAAGGAGAAATTGGCACATAGCCATACATACACACAGCCTGAGTAAATTTACTTTGAGCAGACCAAGACCTAGACAAAGACTAAGAGACATGCTTGAAAGGAATGATGGCAGGACAAGTGACCACAATATAACCAAATAGCAAAGCCACAACAAGATACATGAGAACTTTTATTTAGTAAAACAGACAGTAGTGCAACAACAGATCCAAATGATAGTTGAATTGTGACAGTGAATTGGCGAACCCTATTTGTCAAGAATTCTGATTCGGAGGAAGTCCTAAAGTAATCATTACCCAAGAATAAAAAAGTGAGTGAACATTTCATTCATTTCAGTGCCACGCACCTCAGGCAGACTCAGGCTCAGGGAGGGCAGCCATCTACTGCAACCATTTGGGTGAGGGGAAAGAGAAGAGAGGCAGAACATTAGGTATTCAGAGATTTGTAGTTAGCTACAAATTAGCATTCATCTGTGTTTCTTAGGCTCTTTTTGAATTATTCCATAGTCACTGCAAAATTCAAAGATAAAGCTATTTGAGTAGGAATGAGACAATTTGGATTACCTACCTGTGATTTAATCTCAGTGCTTATGGAGCTACCATTGCAAAGACTAAAATGTCAGTAATATCAGTTAACTATCTGCAGAAATATTACATCCTGTCTTTACAAAGCTGGACAGGAATGCCATCGAGTGCCATGCTGACAATCAAGCGAAGACAAAGAAGCTGCTGCATGAGTCATTTCTCAGCAGGATAAAGTGAGAAAGCTGTCCACGGCCCACCTGATCCTCACATTAAAATATCACTGAACCTTCAGAGGAGTACAAGGTGTAGAGCAGATTTTAAAATCCTTCATCTCTCAAAGAACCAGATGCGTTTCCTTTGATCAGATCAGCATATCTCCCACAGCTCACAGCCATGGAGGACTGAAGCTTATCTAAAGGCAAGAGGAAAGTTCTGTCACTTAATATATACAGTAGGTGGGTGTTACATCAATCCAGCTATTTTCTTAACCGCTTATCCAAATCAGGGTTGTGGGAGTGCCAGAGTCTAAACCTGGCTGTCAAAGGGCAAGAGACAGGGCACAAACTCCACACAGTGAGGTCTGGAGTAGGTGTGGTGTGCCACTGTCTGCGAATACATTGCACTCAAGTTTGAAAATGCATTACTGTGAAATACTGCCTATAAGTAATGTAAGTAACAAAGCAAAAAACAACAACAACACAATTTTCTGATATAGTAATCCCTTTTTGTCTGATAATGTATGTTTTGTTCACTTTGATGCATATTCCCCCGGTTAACCTCTAGCCAACAAAAAGAACAATGGACATCTTTTCATATTATTCCTTGTAAGTGATTGATACAGCAGAGGAAGGAGACAATGAGATAAGGGCAGGAGTATCAATCATCGTTTGCGGAAGGTCATCTGTGTGGACACTGAAACCATTTCGTCCCTTTACTTGAGTTTTAAATTTAGCCTCCTGTCAGCTTCAGTCTGGATATTATGGCAAAAGATCCCTCTTACAGTAATTAAGTTGACCTTCAGGATGCTGATTATTCCCCTACACGTTCTTGTATGGGTTGGCTGTAAGTTAATACAGCCATATTATGCAATCCAATTGATTACACCTTCTTAATTAGTTTGACCTAGCTCAGTAACGTGTTCATGTTCAGTCAGGAAATGCACTTAAGACCAATGCTATGAAAACTGTCTAACATATAATGAAAACAACAGTAGCTCCTTGTTCCTAATGACTATTTTCATGCTCTTATCTACCATCTGCTGCACTGACAAGGTGTTGCCTCTCCGTGATGCTTAATTATGTCCTGTACAGTGGCAGAAATGCATTAGTGAAAGTGCTGTTCCCTGGTTCATGCACTGAACTCCACCTTTTAATGCCGTTCAGCTGATTAAACCGTTGCTTAAAAGTTAATAAAAGTCAAGCATGCTTTTTCTACCATTGTGCACCCCTAGCTACATCCACCATTAAACATTTTCATTGTTGCCTAGCAGCAAGAAGGGAGACTGATTATGAAAGAGACCTCTAATCATTCCCTTTACTCGAGTGACATTCAGAAAGTGCTTGAAAGCAAATCCTTTTGAAATTAATTCAGTCTCAGCACTTACATTTACTTCACATATTGTATGCCTGTATAGCAATTCTGGCTGTCTGTTTTAAATCGTGCATGTATAGGCATCCTAGATTGTAGCTAACACAAGCTGTGAAGGGTAAACTTTTAAGAAACATGCCTACCAGGCCATCTACGTAATGACTTATGTAGATGAATGGGAAGTAAATGAATGGGGAAAAAGGTTATTCCAGCACAACAACATGATTGGCTTTCTCCTTCTGGTTTGGTCGTTTTAAAGCAGATGATTGACTTCTGGAGTTTATTGGCAGGAGTGGTAGATGTCCTACAGTCACCAGCTGCTGGAATTATCTCATATATATATTAAGGATTTGTTAAGTGCTTTCTCTCTGATGTAACTTGGCTGCACTCATACTAACTTCAAGGTAAGTCAAAAACTTTGTCGTCTTTTATCTCTTTTATGTCTTTTACCTTTTACCTCTGTTTTGCATTATCTTGCTGGAAAAAGCCATCAGAAGATGGGCACACTGTGGTCATAAAGAGATGGATGCGCTCAAAAACAATACTGCATTGTTTAAACAAGCTCAGTTGGAGCTTATTTAAATCCCACTAACAGCCTGGAGCATTAATACAATAAAAACGATATGGACTCATGGTTTCATGTTATTTATATTAAATTCTGCAGCAGAAATTCACACTAATCAGACCAGGTAACAGTTTTTCAATGTTCTTATTCTGTTTGCATTGTAGCCTTATTTTCATTTTTTCATCTCTTAGCTTACCTGTTCTCAGTAGATCACTGTGTGATCTTCTGCTGCTATAGCCCACATGTTTCAAGATTCAATGTGTGGTGTGTTCAGAGACGCTCTTCTGCACACTTGGCTGTAATTACCATTACCATAGCATCTCCCTGGATATTTTCTTTTTTTCAGACAATCCCCTGTAAACCTTAGAGGTGGTGGGAAAACATGTCATGCTAAGTTAGTATAAAGATTCCTGCAAAGAAATAGGCTCAGAACTGGATAACTATACAGTATGTCTGCATGTGAGCTCATGCTTATTTGCCTTGATATCAATACTGCTGACTAAAATCTCTACGAGTCATCTGAGTTCCCTGAGTGGATTTCCTGCTGAACTAAACCTTAGTATGAGAACAGTTTGAATACACTGGTGCTTGGCAGGTGGCATACAGTGTATAATGAAAACAGCTGCCAACTGCATTGGAAAATGACACAGAGGAAAACTGCAAGAGTGTCTATGCGCTGTAAATCTAAAGCAAAGAGTTTGAAAGGTGCTAAAAGGGATAATTTTCATATGCAATCAGATTGTATTAAAATGTTTAGAACAGCTCCAAGTTTAACTTCTAGCCTTCAAAACATTCACTGTATGTAGGCACGGCTCTGTCTGTGCTACACTATAGCCTTCACACATATGAAGTGGTTCCAGGCTATGCTATTGCAAAATAGAGCCCAAATGGCATATGTTTTTTAAGACTGATATCGATATGTGATTATTTAAAAGTCGGATATTCTGATAAATCAGGTGATACTTTTTTTTGTCAGACTCACAAAACAGAAATAGATTTCAGTAATATTTGCAGTTATATTTGTACAGTTATTAATTTACACATTTATTAATTTAATCTCTGTCCAACTGCTCGGTTCAACTTGTTGTTGTTTTTGTGGATTTCCAAACACATGTTGCCAACAGGGAAGTTTCAAAGTGCCTGAAATGGCTGAAGGGTGTTTCTCTTCTTTACCTTTTACATTTTCATTTACCAGCCATTACAAATTCCAGTACAGGCAGGTTGGTAAATAGCTGATATGGGCCGATACTGGCTTGCCAATTAATCACTTAGACTCCGATGCAACTGGCTTGGCACTGATTGAGAAGTATCCTAAATTTCAACATGTTGGTAAGCCAAGTGATATGCTGAGAGACTCTGCAGAGTACAGAGTATATGCAAATGTGTTGCACCAGCTGCTCCCTTAGTTCTGTGGAGCCAAAGGCTGATTTGGTCAAGTACAGTAAACCTTGACTTCATCCTCACCCTGTTACACTCTTAAAACTGTAATCTCATTACATTGATTACAGTAAATTTCTTTTTTTCTTTTTTTCTTTTTTTTTTTTTTAATTTTGTTGGTTTTCGACAGATAACAGGTGACAGCGAATGTTTCTTCTGGGACATACAGAGAATAAGTGGTAAAGTACACATATGATTCAACCAGGAACTTCATCACATCAACAAAGAAACCCTGACTCTCCAATATTGCTCAACAAGCAGCTTCTGACTGTTAACTATGCTTGTCATGCAAATTATTTCCATATCACAGTGCATCAGTTTATCAAGAAGCTGAAAATATGAGGTCAGCCTTAACTACACTACTCCCTTAATGACACAGCAATGCATAATATAACATGTGCGCTTGAAAACATCCACACTGCTTCAGCTGCTGTTTGGTTTACAGTGTGCTGTTTCTGCTATGACACCATTATATTCAAGACAAACTATCTGCTTTGCAAAAACCCAACTCTACCACTGTGCTGTGGGATCTCACCATCAATTATTCCTGAATTTCCTTAACCCCAAAGTCACCACTGTAGAAGTGACAACTCAGTCGTACTGGCTAGTTGTGAGCAATCATTCAAAACATCACATGCTCTGAAATAACGATACTACGCTGCTGATTCAGACAACGAGGCAGCAACGAGATCATGGATCTGAATATAGATATTTCATCTTTGCTGGATGCCTCCCCTTTGATAGTCTTATGCATATTCATTAGCCGTGATATCCACCAGAAGGTTATTATCCATAAATGTCACTCTGTAATTAATTAATCCTGTCTGCTGGTTGCTCTCCCCGCTTCATTAATGAGCCAAGTCTAGCTGATTGTATTCATATTCATGTGTCCAAATATACAGCTCTATTTCAGATTCAGATGCCAGAATATTTCACTTCATTAGCAGCAGGAATCGCCGGAGGGCCATTTGACAGGCAGGATCTGCATTCTGAGTTTCCTGTCAGCAGTGTGCTCAGGATCCCGTTTGTCTGTTTGGGTTGTTACAGTAATGAGGGAGCACATGGCTCTGGAGTCAAAAGTGAGGGGAATCTCTTGGTCAATGAGGCAAAGTTTACTCACATCGGAATGAGAATCACCTTCGATGGGTAATGCGGTCCAAGGAGATGCTTATGGGGGTAATTTTGTGCTGTTTAGCAAATTGATTTTTAAAGCTACCCCAGAGGCACATCTATTAATGTTGGTTTGAGTTTTAATAAAAATCCAATATGAATTTGCACAAAGCCGAGAGGAGTAACTCTGGCACATTAGGCTAATAGAGAAGAATACCGCAGCTCACGAATGGCTTGCAAATAGTTTGACATTTACCCTGCCATGCACTCAATTATTGGCTGAGAATTTTATCCTTAGGCTCTGCTCAGTTATGCATGGTGCTTTCTGCAAATGGTAATAATCTATATGGGCTTTAAGGGAAACAGTAACACATGCCCTGCTGATATGTGGCCAAAGTGTGTGCTTAGCAGCATGGCTTAGCGCTACGAGAGATAGCATCATAATTGAAAAGTCACATGTCAAATCCCCCAACATTGTCTGGATGTAAAGTGTTCTCGAGTAAAACACTAAACCACTCATCGCAAGCTGATAGGAGCATGAGCAAAATATATAACGCATCAATGTAAATTGAAATACTTGAGCGGAAGGATTCTTTTGTGTTTTCCAGGGCTTCTGATTTAAATCACCTGCAGCTGGATCTCTTATTTTAAACTACAATCCCTCAGCAGTTTTCGAAAGCCATTGAGTACACTGGCTTGCTAACTTTAGGAAAACGCCAACTGATAATAGAGATGAGCAGCTGGTGCAATACTCTTCATTAATGACACTTAGACAGATGCTTTAGTTTTACTTGAAGTTGGCTAAAGCTTCTTTTAGTCCTTTGCTTTAGTTTGATTAAAACAGTACATTATGAATTGCTATTTGGGCTGAATGCTAACCTCAACCACCTGCTAATGTTTCTCAGACCTTAGTTTTGAGCAAATAATAAACAAATTAAATGTGAACAGTGCAATAAATGTTTTGGCAGTTTGCTGGAGAATTCAGGTGTATGTAGCGGACATCCCGGGAAATCCATCCCAAAATGGTGCAATGCTCAGAGAAACTTGATAAAAAAAATTTAAGAGCTGCATCTCAGGCTCTGTTGGCCTCAGGTAGCATTTTAAATGATACAGCTCATGACAGTGCAATTAGAAAAAGAATGAACAAGTATGGCTTGTTTGGAAGAGTTGGTCACACTTCGTAAGGTTGTATCTCAACAAACCGCAAGACTTCTGGAACAATGTCTTTTGGAGAGATGTTTGCTCACGATGCACATTTGGAGAAAACCACACAGCATATCGGTGCAAACACCTCATATCAACTGTCAAATCACAGTGGTGGAGGGGTGATGATTTGGGCTTGTTTTACATGCACATGACATGGGTACCAGAGTATTGTAGAGTCTAATGTGAGGCGATCTGTCTTACAGCTAAAGCCTGGCCTATGCAACAGGCCTCAACCTTATTGACATATTAACTTAAGAAAGCTGTATATGAACCAATATTGCAAAGGAGACTGAGCCAAATTTCCACCACAGTGATTTGAAAACTTTCCCTTTCTGTTAAATTTAGTTCTACAAGCTACTGGGGTGTACTCTCTCTCACACGGTTGTACATAGTGTTACAGTGGTTTATCCTGATGTAAAACATCACCAAAATTCAAATGATGATTTCTGCTGTATGAAAATAATACCTATGTTACAACAGCCATTACATACATTTAAGACTACCACAAGAGCTTGTAGAAACATTGTTTGTTTGTTTGTTTTTTAATTAATTAATAACCTTGCATAAAAAAAGCAAGAAGTGGTATGTCCCAAAAGCAAACCTCAGGCATGCCTTTATTCCCACCCTGTCAGGTATAGACAATTGTCAGTTAAGCCTTGGCAACATCCAGAGACTCTTGCACTGCCACCGCAAGGTGAGTACAGGTTGCAGAGAAGGAGAACACCTGTAAGCCAAAAGCTTCTGCTTGAAGTACTCTAAGGACTTGATTTTGTACTCGTGCCTGAGGACAATGACAGTGAGGTTGAATATCCTAATACGGTCAACAATGTTTGGTCTGTGAGCTCAGCAGCCACACTCAGCTGCTGTTTAAGCCTTTTGTTTCTAAAAGAACAGCTGATCAGAAGAAATTTTAATCTTATAAGGAGGGTGGCTTTATAGGGATAGGAGCTAAAACTCATGAATTGAAGGGCTTCTCCAAAGCCTGGCATAAGATAAATAAGGATTATTTTGAATTACAAATCATGCAAAACTAGTCTAAAAGACATCAAGAATAGGAATATGACACTGGAAATGTTCATGAATGCCCCCTTAAAAAAATGTAATTACTTTCCCAATGACGCTGGTCCTGGTTGTTGCTGTTTAGATTAAACACAAAGTTTAAAGCAGACACTGACACCATTTTTCAGTTCATAAACCAAAATATTGGACAAATTAAACATATAACATGATGATAATGTAAGTCATTATCTACTAAAATTATTAAAAGACATATATCCTCAGTGTTTGTTCAAGAAAATGTCATGATAATCTAGCTGTGATGACGTATTCTCTAAAGCACAAATGTCACACTGATGTTGATGCAAGATGAAAAATTGGGAAATCACTGAAGTCATTAGTGGTTCATCTTCATCTATAATAAATTTCCCAGTGATTGACATCATCATCTCTGAGGCCAGGGTAGTAGCTTCAAAAAAAGGACTCCCAGTGATTATGAACTAATGAAATATACAGAAATACATAAAGGTAAAAAAAAAAAAGAATAATTATCTGTGATATGTGTGATAATATGTGATCAGCACCCCTCCCTTTGCCAGAGGAGGCCAGCTGATGTATGCCACTTTGTACTACAGCGTGTGGTGAGTCATACCTCAGGTCTTTCAGTGAAGAATGGTGTGGTTAATTGAAAGCTCCTCTGGGTCTCAGTTAGGACTGAATCTTGTTTGGCATTGGAAGCACTTTTTCCCTGGGAAAAATCTATAGTAGATTAAAAAAATATCTTCACATTTATTAACTTTGAGCACATGGGATTATCTCAAAAAACTACACGTCAGCAAGCTCAAATCAAGGCACTTTTTCTAGATGATACATGTTTCACTGGAGAGCCGTGTGTGAGCTCATTAATCCCAAAAGCAACGAATTACCATGATTAGCTGACATTAGCTGTCTTTAATCAAGCTTTGTGGTTAATGCACTCTTAAACAACTCTGAAAGGACTCGAGGAATTTAGTGCAGTGCAGACTTTACTGACTTTCAAATTTTACAAGTTTCTTGGTAAGTTTCTGTTTTTATAGCCGTCTGAAAAGAGGAAAACTTAATGCTTCAGCACTGCTATTAACTAATTGCTCTTTTGTTGACAGTTAGCATAATGTTAGCTACTGAGTGACAAGGCCTGATAGAAATAAAGCAGGATTGCTCAGTCTCCAATGCAATTTTTGATAAAAACAGTTGACGCTGTATCTTTTATAGTAAAATCAGATAATTATCCCGTGTAAAAATACAGTAGTTGACGTGGTTGTTATTAGTCGCTGTTATTTTTAGAGCAGCTATTATGCCCTTGTGTCAATTTCATGCTTGGTGCTGTTGTTCTATTACTCACATTTATGCCATGGCCAAATGTAGATAAAAGCCATATCACTGTTTTACCAGCCCAGCTGCTTCTGCAAATGAAAGCAATTACAACATTTTATTGTGAAATACTGCACAGAGCATCACTAATTGATGATGATGCCTAATTGTGTAAGATTATCCAAGGGTGAATATTTTCTTTAAACTCCACAAGCGGCAGCCGTTTTTCAGTATTGCGTATTGTATTTTCATTTTAGAAAGGAGGAGATTCCTAAAATTCATCCTTCCGCTTTCTACTGCGAATCTGGGTCGGGTTTTTTGGGATCGAAGTCTAAAGCAGAGATGCCCAGATGCTCCCTCCCCCCAGTTACTGCCTCGAGCGCTTTCAGGGGGATTGTGAGGTAACTGAGAAACATAATTTCTCCAGATTGCGTTCGTCTGCCCCAGGTCCCCGCCCAGTTAGACATGCCCGAAACACCTCGCCTGGGAGGCATTTTAATCGTATCCCTGAACCACCTCAAAGCAGCTCTGCTCCGCATCCCTCCCAAAACCCTTACCTCCTCATCCCATCGCTGACGGTGAGCCTAGATACAATGGGATAAAGCTCATTTCCACCATGCGAATCTATAATCTTATTCATTTACAAATCCGTTATGTACTGAAACTGAGGTGGAACATAGTCAAGTGAGAAAAGATTGGGTGGAGAATTAACACCTTCAAGTATGTAGTCAAGCTTCTTAGCTGGTAAACTCTCAATTGTCCAATCTGAGCTAGGGATGAGTTGTTGCCTTAAGTGGATGAGTTCAGGTATCTTAACTGGTAGTAAAATATTCTCTAAAGATATTGTATAAAAGGCCCCAAAGTTCAAACCGGAAGTAGTTCCTGTGTACTGACGGTTGCTTAACCTCGCACTAATGCTATTTAGTTGCATAGTGTTTAGCAGTTTGAAGTGTATTATATTTTTCTGATCTTTATATGTGATTATGTTAACTATGTTGTATTATGTTTATATTTGAGTATTTGACTTGTCTATTCTCTTTATTTATTGTTATTTCCCTTGTTTATTTCCTTTGTAGGAAACCACACACACACACACCCAGACACACACTTATGTACACCCGCTGTGTTTACAGCCCCAGAAATTGAGTGGTGACAATAAAGTCCCTCAAACGGAACCTCAAGCTCCCTTCTTCTTTCATACTCTGGGACAATTTGGCCTTAAGTGGTGTTCTGGCCGACACACCGGGGTGACCGTAGTGCTCAAAGACTGAATCAGTGCCACAGCCGTGCCTATCTTTGATATCTCCACTACAGATATTGCTTATAAGACCTATGCCTAAAGATAGATTTAATGGATCCTTTACAACATTAGGAAACATAAACGCTTACTAATAAGATTCTGGCATATAATCCCCCCATGTCTTCCTTCATCCAAGCAAAGAAACTCAAGTGTTTCTCTGGAAGTTTTTTATTGTGTGAGGAAAGCTTTCTGTCATCTGGCTCTAAAAGCCTTTTCTCACCACTTGGATATATATGCACAGACTCAATTATGCTTCCTGTACAGTAGCGCCAAGCTTTATAATGAAAGAGCCCCGCATCACAGCACAGAGAGATAAAGTGACCAGGATACGTGACTTCTTCACGATTTCCGTCCTAATGCATTAATCTGTGTCTGCTCCGAATATCAAAACGCCTTTCTCACCTGAGCTCAACGCACCGCGGTGTTTCTCTTTTTTAAGGCGCTGCATCAGTTTGAAAACTGAAGTAATTTAGGCCTATTCCCTTGGAAAAATCTTCCTGGTGTGCCCTTGAACATTGAGTCCGCGATGCGAACAGCCATAAAGCTCTCATTTGTCATCTGGATTGTGTCTCGGTTCCCCCCAGAGCTGGCTTGTCGGGACAAAGAAAGAGACAACATGAGGGCTACTTTATTGCCTGATGTTTAGTTGCTTTTAATAAGAAAAATAGAGTTTGGGCCGCTTCATTTTCTCCCACTGCAATTTATGTTCCCAATTCCACTCAATCTTTTTTTGAGTGCACTGTTTCCACCCTGAAAGCTGATTTTAAAAGCTTCAGCAGGTGATGTGACCTCATCTTGAATTTATAAAGCATAAATCAGCGAGTTCTTGAAAGCGCTGAGAATTCACTGCCTACCTGCTCCCCTTTGCGCCATTTAATAAGGTTATATTGAGTCTGACAGGTGTGAATGAAAGCAGTCGTGTTATGGCATATTCATCTCTGTTCCCCCCCTCTTCAAGTCAATGACGGTATAGGCATGTAATGGCTTCCATAGAAATGCTAAGTGAAGCTTCTTTGCTGAAATGACTGGTAGAAGTGCTTATGAAGGAATTACAGAGAAACCTCAGTCCCAGATACACGAATCTGCTGAAAAGTCAAACACATCTTCTTTGCACCAAAACATGGCGTGCCTCCAAGTTTTCTCACCTTTTCAACCCTCCATGCAATTCTCAAGGTGCTTGCTTTGCTCCCAGCATTAAATATTTGTATCCATCCTTCATGGTATGCTTTTACTTTACCACGTGCTCCAGCTACCAGTCAGTTTCTAAACCTACGAACTGTCAAAACAATATTCATCTTCAAGTTATATTCTGTAAAATTCATTCCTAAATGTATTTATTGGGGTTTTTGGGGGTTTTACCAGTTTGTACAGAAAGCTTTTTTTCTTTAGTAGAGATAATTTCTCTTCTGCTCAGGATTTTAAGTGGAAGAGGGAAGTCAATTCTTTCAAACAAGAACCATGAATTTTATTGTTCATACTGCACTACGTTACATACACACAATCCTAATGTGTGCAACTAAAAAAACAGACAGTCATAAGAATGTTAACTTACAGATATGTAAATAAATATGAGGGATAAATAAGAATTGGACAAGAGATAAACATATATCATTGCAGTCAATTTACATTATGGTTCGAGTGAGTAAACATCAGTCCCAGACTGATATAATGACTTCATTATTCTAATAGAATAAGCATTTCTCTAAATTTATAGTAAATAAAGGCTAAAGAATACAGTCCTGCTTATTGCTTTAGGGTTAACAACCCACAAGACCCACAGGATCCATAGTTATGACCTTTAATCTATTGATTTGTGTTGCCAAACATGATTTTTCAGTGTTCTTTGTTTTCCTCAACACTGTCTCATTTTGGTGATCAACAAAAACTTTATGCATCTGACATAAAATATATATTTTTATTCAAATGCTTTAGTTGCAAATTTAGGTTCACTGACATAAAAAATAAAATAATACAAATAAAATGCATGTGAGAGGATTATCCCATGTTTGGTTTAAATGCAGTAGTTGGCTAGTGAATAGTAAATTTGGAACCACTGGTGCACAATTATTTTAAAGTGAAATGGGTCTGTGAACCACAGCTCCTCCTTACAAAATCTATAAATATACCAGTTGAGACACAATCACTGCTCTTAGTTTGCCTTGCTATGCAAGACAACTGCAGAGATAACTGATATTGAGCCCAGTCACGACTTTTGTTTTTGCAGCACTCCTGCGCTCTGTTTCGTCAACTGGTCAACACAGCAGAGGAGCCAAACAGAAAGCACAGGAGCAAAGTGAAACAACAACCGCACATACTCAATTAAACAAACAAACAGGTATAAAACATAGATATTAGTGCTGTCAGCGTTAGTCTCGTTATGCGGTTATGGCATTAACGTCATTTTAACAAGGTTAACGCTGGCAGCACTAATAAATATACTTAATATTCCATACTTCTGCTTACTTTTAGTTACATGTTTTTAGTCTTGGCTCTCAATAGACTAAAAGTAGGATGAAGAGTTTTAAAGAGAGGGACTGTGATTCTCCTGAGGAAGCCACTATATCTTTAAATAACAGTGTTGTTTGCATCTGGCTTAGAAAGATGCCAAACAGTGGACGAAATCTCATTATGATCCCTCCTTAAGGAAACCTTATATCACCGCTCCACCTAGTCGCAAGTTCTACAAAGTTTCAACTTTCGAACTCTCGTGTTTTACTTTTTCTCTTTGAGGAAAGTGCCGTTGCAGATTTATTGTATCATAACTCTTGAATGACAATTAGTAAACCTCCAGTATACTCACAGACATACCGTTCTCTTCCCATCTCCTCTCCTGACAAATCAGGAGAGATGGACCTCTGCGGGGAGAGTCTGAAATAAAGCAGATTAAGGAAACGGAGGGTTGTACCTGCCAAGAATCTCTCTGCTGGATTTGCCCATGCGGCTAAGAATTTGGGGAAGTTTCAAAAATTAGCCTGTGAACACGCCTCATGATGGAATTCTCTGTGCAAGCATGTGAGAGGAGGCGTTTAAGTGCATGTGTGCTTGTGAGTGTCTGAGAGAGAAAACTTGAACAATGGCATGGAGATTTCTTCCACTTCTCTAACTTCTCTCATAGTTGGGATTAAGGTGCTGTCTGCGCACAGTGTCGTGGGACTCTCTGCAAACGGAAAGATTAGAGGGAGAAATATTACCTGAAGGCTTACTCTGCTATCTTTTCACATTTTGCCTGACTTCCGTGCTGTGTTGAATGTCCTTTAAACACAGTGTGCTTATGTGTGTGTTTGTGAGTGGTCCATCCCTTCTGTTGTTTGCCAAACTTCCTGTCTAGCAAAAATAAAAAGAACCTGCAGAAGACTGCCAGCCAGTCCACCATGTGACGAAGGAAAGTGTCTTCTCTTCTCTTGTGATTGTTCAGCTCGTTCCCACCCTCCTCCTCTGCACCCCTCTTCTCCCCCCCTGTGAGCGGCCAATATCGCTCCTCTCTGCATCTCCTCATCCAAATGAGGCTCAGTGTTTGATGTGCAGACTTCCTTTGAGCCCCTGTGGGAGATGAAGTTGAAGTTTGTTCCCCTTGTTAACAGAGACCCTTGCAGCCAGGATCCAACAGGCAGCCCGCTGCTTCCCTCCCTCCCTCTTGTAGGAGGGAGACGTCTGAGAAACGTTATCTGCTGACTTCAAATGAGCGCTGAAGAGGGGGCAGCTTTGTTAAGGAACACTGTGGCTCCTCCGTGCTATTCAGAATTGTTTTAATTCCTCCTTTGAGCAAAGCTCCTCAGTCGCTCTGGTTTTTATCATTAAAGCACTTCTTCTGTTTCGTTCGAAGGGAGGCCAGATTTGGATGCAACACAGTTGCTGCCTTTAAAGCGGGTGTAATGAAGGTTTAGGAATGACCTTGATGAGAATAGCATCTCTGAAAAAAAGGACAAAGGAAAAAAAAAGAGTTTCGTCGACTAGAATCAGGGAAAAAATTAAAAGCTATTAAAGTTGTGTCTTTGTGGAGCAGTCTACTTTTATCACAACTGGACCAGACTAAAGTGTAACCCATTACGCTGGAGAGGATTATAAAGAAATGTTCGCCCAGTATCAGTGTCCTTTGACTGCATGGTGGTCAGTGTTACATTACCTCATTAAGAACTTGTGCAAGCTAAAAATGTGAGAAACTGCAACCAAGATTTACAACCAAATTTAGATTAATGCTTCAACTAATGATGGGTTTATGTTTTTCATTGTTCATTACATTTTCTTTTTTAATTTTTGCAGGCTCTCTTTACTGCTTGGACTCAGGTCTAATTCACACAAAGGGTTTGGAATATCGAGATAAATCACTTTTTAATTTAATACAGGCAAAAATTGTACCATACAAATTGCAAGTAGGTCCCCCTCTCTATCTACCAGCTCTGAGCAGAAAGCCAGGTGGACCACGTCTCAAAGAGTGCAGTGACTTCAATGTCATGTTCATAAAACCAGTCTGAAATGATCTGAGCTTGTTGACATGGTCTGGTATCCTGCTGGAAGCAGCCATCAGAAGATTGGTACACTATGGTCATAAAGGGATGGACATTGTCAGCAACAATACTCAGTCTTTGGCATTTAAACAATGACCAGTTGGTACTAACACGGTAAAGTATGCAAGAAATATACCACACACTGTTACACCACCAACAACAACCTCAACTACTGATACAAGGCAGGATGGATTCATGCTTTCATGTTGTTAAGTTGTGTTTCTTAATGTTTACAGGCCTCTCAAATACTGCACAGACTTTTTTAATGACCTCAGTCAACTGCTGTCTGTGATCTGTGTTGATTTCGACTGTGTAATTATTGTTGGGGATTTTAACATCCATGTGGACAACCCTCAGGACAAAGGGACTAAAGACCTGAGTAACACTCTGGGCAACTTTGGGCTGACTCAGCATGTAACAGAGGCCACACATAACAGAGGACACACTCTTGACCTACTGATCTCCAAGGGCCTGAGCATTTCAAAGGTTACTGTGTCTGATGTGGGCCTGTCTGATCATTACTGTGTTTTCTTTGAAAGTAAAATCTCAGCCCACACAAATATATCAACAGCAGTGATCACAAAACTGTGTATAACTGAAGACAGTAGTGAGATCTTTAACCAGGTCTTCCCATTAACACCTGACCTGTCCAGAGGTTCAGTCAATGAGCTCGTCAATAGCTTCAATGCTAAAATGTTAAATGTAATGGATACAATTCCTCCCATTAAGGTGAAGGTTATCTCTGGAAGGAAAAAGTCTCCATGGAGAAACTCCACACTGGTGAAAAATGAAAAAAGAGAGTGTAGGAAAGCTGAGCGCAAATGGAGAAAAACAAACCTCCAGGTTCATTATGACATCTATAAAGAGAAACTTCACAATTATAATTTACAACTGAGAAGTGCAAGGATGTCCAACTTCTCTGACATCATCACTAAAAACAGCCATAATGCTCGGGTCTTATTTTCTACAGTTGACAGGCTAACAAACCCTCCTGTGCCAGTGGCAGCTGAACTTCATTCAACCATGGCCTGCAATGAGTTTGCCAAATTCTTCACAGAAAAATCCAAAAGATTAGACAAGCAGTTGGTACATCAACAGCAGATCCAGGATATGTACTGTGTCCACCGAAAAACTGTTTAAACACCATGAAACAGTTTCACCCGATTAACAGCAAAGACCTGGAGGACATCTTAGGTCAACTGAACTCCTCCTCTTGCTGTTTAGATGTCCTGCCAACAAGTTTTTTCAAAAAGGTATCAAAGACTTTAGAGTCAGACCTGTTACAGATCGTCAACTTTTCTTTAATATCAGGTGTGTTTCCAGAATCACTAAAAATTGCTGTAATAAAGCCTATACTGAAAAAGGACAATCTTGACAAGAAATAAATGAACAACTACAGGCCGATTTCAAATCTCCCATTTTTAAGTAAGATCATTGAAAAAGCAGTTTCTCAACAGCTCAGTTACTTCTTAAAACAGAATAACTGCTAGATGCCTTCCAGTCAGGTTTTAGACAGAACCACAGCACTGAAACCGCTCTGACCAAAGTGTTTAATGACATATGTCTGAATACAGACAGTGGAAAAATGTCAGTCTTAGTTTTACTGGATCTCAGTGCAGCATTTGATACAGTTGACCACAACATATTACTCAAACGACTGGAGAACTGGGCAGGTCTTTCAGGAACTGTACTAAACTGGTTCAAAACATACTTAGAAAACAGGAAATACTTTGTATCAATAGGTAACTTCACATCTGAGCAGACAAGTATCACATGTGGAGTTCCCCAAGGTTCCATCTTGGGACCCCCTCTGTTTAACATTTACATGCTCCCACTGGCACAGATTATAAAGAACAACAAAATAAACTATCACAGCTATGCAGATGACACACAAATATATATCACAATGTCACCAGGAGACCGAGGCCCTGTACAGGCTCTTGGTAAATGCATTGAGGAAATAATGACTGGTTGTGCCACAATTTTCTCCAGCTAAACAAAAACAAAACTGAGGTAATAGTCTTTGGCGCCAAAGAAAAACGATTACAGGTCACCAGAGAACTTCAATCTATACATCTAAAAACCACAAACCAGGCGAGAAATTTGGGTGTAGTGATGGATGCAGACCTAAACTTAGAAAAACACATTAAGACAATAACAAAGTCAGCTTACTATCACCTCAAGAATATTTCAAGGATAAAAGATCTGATGTCTCAACAGGACCTGGAAAAACTAGTCCATGCATTCATCTTTAGTAGGCTTGATTACTGTAACAGCATCTTTACAGGTCTACCTAAAAAATCAGTCAGACAACTACAGCTCATTCAGAACTCTGCTGCTCGAGTCCTCACTAAGACCAAAAAAGTGGACCACATCAGTCCAGCTCTGAGGTCTTTACACTGGCTGCCTGTCCGTCAGAGGATAGACTTTAAAGTTCTGATGCTGGTCTATAAAGCTCTGAATGGTTTAGGACCAAAATACATCAGTGACCTCCTGACCCAGTATGAACCTTCCAGATCCCTCAGGTCATCTGGATCCGGTCTTTTATCAGTTCCCAGAGTCAGAACCAGACACGGAGAAGCTGCATTCAGCTTTTATGCTCCTTATATCTGGAACAAACTCCCAGAAAGCCTCAGATCAGCTGAAACACTCAGTTTATTTAAATCCAGGTTGAAGACTCACCTGTTCTCAGCTGCATTTGAATAAAGCACCAAATCCGCACTTAAGCTTAAATTTCAAAACTTACATTTTAACTATTGATTTTATCCACTGTTCTGATTTTATCTCTTTTGATTTTATATACTGTTTTGTTTGTTTGTTTGTTTGTGTTTGTTTGTTAATTAGTTAGTTTGTTTGCTTGTTTTAATAAATTTTAAATCATGCTTTTTATTTGTTTTTGTTTCTAATGTCTCTGTAAAGCACTTTGAATCACCTTGTTGTTGAATTGTGCTATACAAATAAACTTGCCTTGCCTTGTTTATGCCAAATGCTCACCAGACCAAATGTAACAGCAGAAACTGAGACTCATCAGATGAGGCAACGTTTTCCAATCTTCTTTTGTTGAGTTATGATGAGCCAGTGTGAACATTAACAAGACATCTTTGTCAGGAGAGAACTGCTGCTTACTGGGTAATTTCATTATCAAAGCCTTCTTTGTAAACGCTAGAGATGGTTGCGCCAGTGGATCAGCATTTTTTGAGACACTCAGAAACACTCACAGCTGTCTGACAAAAACAGCTGTGTCAAGATTAAAGTCACTTAAATCACCTTTCTTTCCCATTCTGATGCTTTGTTTTAACTTCAGCAGATTATCTGTACCTTGTTTACATGCCTAAATGCACCGATCTGCTGCCATGTGATTGGCTGATTAGATATTTGTATTAACAAGCAGTTGAACAGGTGTACCTAATACAGTGACCAGTGAGTGTATATGCTAACGTATCATAATAACATTTGAAACTGGTTTAAAATGATTTTCACAAAGGCTGGCCTACAACTTTTCATTTAAGCCTTGGAGGTGCTGGTTTTGAAAAATGACCTTTTCATTATGCTAAACTTACCTGTGGCTTTGTGGGCTAAAGGGATAAACTACTGTATAAATAAAAATGTTTGCTTTTAAAGCTTTTTTGGACACCCACATATAAGATGGAAAGTCGGTAGAAAGAAAAAAGTGAGATCAGGAACGACAACGTCTCGCTGTCTTCTACCAGGACATGTTTATTTACAGCGGCCAATGATAGGAGTCACAAGTGTTCCACAGGTACGTACAGAGAGACATCAATAGTTCCCACCTCCTGCACAAAGCACACTCAGCGGGGACAGTCCAAGGGACACGGGGAGCATGGGGACAAAGAGGACACATACTGTACACTGAGCTCAAACACACCTGTTTTTTTAACCCCCCTTTTACAGAAAAAAGGGCCGATGGATGATGGAGGAGACAGAGAGGAAAGGAGGACGAGAGAGGGGATGGGAGGAAGGGACCGGAGGAGAAGAAGGACAGAGGTGGGGGGGTGGGGGGTTAGACTTATATTCAAATACAAAAGAACATGTACAAATCGTATAGCCCCCAGGCACTGTGCTCCCATATTTACAGTGATCGTAACAGGCAGCGGAACCACTCCATGGCAGGACCATCCTTTAGAGATATGCAGGTACAAGGGCTCGCTGTGAGAAAACAAAGCCAGCACTACGTAAGTCTGAGATAAAAACCAGTGGAGTCTGAGAGGCAGGGAACAGTGGCGGAGAGGGGGGCAGGTGGGGAGGACAGGAGGGGGGCTGGCAGACACATGGAAGGAGTGCTGCAGCCTAGGGAATTAATCACTGTCGAGAGCTACATAATCAGGTTTTAACTATCAGAGCACACCCCGGAACTCGGCGTGAGAGCTCTCGCCAACTCGCACTACGGTTTAAAAAAATGTTTTAAAAAGGAAACACTCCGTGCACTTAGAGCACTCTGACATTCACACTTGGCATGTGGTCATCATCACCTTCGCATCATCACCTTCGCTTGCCACATGGTGCACCATGGAGATGGAAAGTGTACTCGCACTTTATTATAAATAGGTAACAACATTAAAAAATAAATATAATAAATGCCAGAATAGCACTTAACTCTTTAATGTAGTGTAAGGTTTGGAATCTGGAGACTCTTATTGTGGAAAATTGAAAAAAAAAACAAAAAACTGTAAAAATGGGAACACATCCTCGCAAACATACAAACGGATTAACTTACAGTACGTGCAGATACATTCAGCGGACATACATGCAACCTGATTCATGTAGACGAGTGTAGTTACCCATGGATGTATGCACACATACATGCGCACACACACAGTCATGTAATGATTCATGTGATGCCATCAAACCACTCAACAGCCTCGACCTGACATCTAGTTGTACTAGGTAGTTGCACACGTCCGTTCCTGTCCAGTGTCGGTGATTAGAACCCACAATCCTATGACTACGTTTCCCAGAAACCACAGCATCACAATACAATTCAATCTTATGACACATTCTGTGGCACAAAGCAGCTAAGCTGTGATCAAAAGTTCATTTGTTGGTCTACACTGCTACAGCGACTTTGGGCCACAAGAGGGAGGGGGGGGGGGTTTAAAAAAAAAAAAAAAAAAAAAAAAAAGAGAAGGCACACTAATGCCGTAATTACTGCCTCCATTGAAATGCTGTGAAATAGCCTCAGGACATGGGTTTTTCTTAAGGGAAAGCAAATGACTAGGAAAAAACAATATTACACCATCACTGAACTTTGGACCAAAACACAAGAGAAGGAAAAAAAAAGAAGAAGAAAAGAAAAAAAAAAACAGCCAACAGCTTTTCATCCAAGGAGTGTTCACAAAAAAAAGAAAAGAAAAAGCCAAGCCTTTTGCATTTGGAAAAAAGGACACATCCTTTAGGGTATATTTACATAAAAGCTTTGTAAAATACTCTTTTTTTTTCATCTATGTACAACACGTGACAACATCAGAGAGAATAGTGACCAGACCAAAGAAAGAAAAACGGCATCAGAGGCCAATCTGAGGCAAGAATAATCAAAGAAACCAAAGTTTATCATTTAAAACAGACATGACGTAAATGTTGATTTATTTCTCTCGAGCATACCTTTTCTCTTTTGTTCCCATGCCTTGAGTGGTACCTTGCTGCTACTTCTGCTTTTACAGATAGCAAAGATTACTGGTCAGGGCACTCACGGGGACGCCTTTCAACACATTAACATAATTTTTTCATTACTCGTTGTATACCAAAGTGTAAATTGACTTGCAGTGCGGCTAACCTCTGGCAACAATATACGACACATTACGGTGTATGCAGCTGATGAATAAAACATTCTTATGCGCACATTGTTAGAGAGTGAGACGCCTGAAGAGCGGCAACAATATTCGGCGTCAATTTAAAAGGCTTTGCTAACAGTGACATCAATGCACATGTGTGGTTTTTGTACTGTATACTTCATAGACTGCAACACACTCTTCCTTCTTGTGATTTTTGGATACTGTTGAGTACTTATAAAGAGTCGCAAAAGCCCTTCTGAAATCAAACCAAACCAAATATTAGGCCTAAAGTCTTCTGGAAAAAATTAATATTGTTTCAGGTAGAAATGCAACCAAGAACTAATGCATCACATAAGAGTTTTCTTTAGACAATAAAGCGTCAGAGCTTTTAAGGACTTCTTTACTGTGTGCTAGCGAAGCCTGCTAGCTTAAAGTACAATGACTGAGAATTTGTCTTTGTAAGCTAGGCACCTAGCTTGGCTATCACAGGCATAAAAAGGATGTTATAGAGTAACACTCAGGCATGGAAACAGGCTTAAATCACTGTGACATCCTGCAGTGAAGGTCAGCCCATGCATTGCTCTTACAAAGACAAAAAAAAAGCATTAGCATTGAGATATTTGGGGCACACCAGCGTACCAGCTTATGCCTCTGCTGGTGATTGTCTTTTTTGAGAGACATCAAAGAGGAGAGTGCTAGAAACACCTTTCAACTGCATGAAAATCCCATGTGGGGTGTAAAACAGACAAATAAACAAACAAACAAAAAAACCCCCCAGAATCTGAGAAATAATACTTAAGGCAGAAAATAATATACAATCATTGATCAACAAGAGCTTTCCACTGATGCCATGTTTGTAAGAACATGATACATTAATCACTCAGGGTGTCTAAAAGGTTGACACTTTCTTCCTTTCTATTTTCTCTCTATTATTTTTTGTATTTACACATGCCTTTCTCTGGGGCATTGCTATAAACAGATATGGTATTTTACTCCACTATTTTCCAGTGTTGTAGTTTCTCTGGGTTTTGGTCTTGTGATCCGAATGTTCTTTTGGTGGCGGGAGGACCGACCCTTTTACGCTTTGCTGTCGTCGGGCTTTGTGTGGATGCTGTTGTCACTGTGCACTTTGATTTCAATCGTATCTGGCTTGAGAACCTCTCTTCCATTTTCTTCCTTCAGTGGTAGCTTCCTGCAGAGACAGAGAAATGCACAACGTGGAAGTGAAATACGCAGTTTGTGCACTTCAAAGCTTGGTCATTACAAGAACTTAAAGCATACATACCATTATTGTGAACAGGCGCACAATAAATTGTACATAAAGCAGAGCTGAATTACTGCTGTAAGAGAGTTTAGGCTTAATGGTGTTCTTCAAAAAATGTGTGCCTAACAGCATTGAACTCCACCTTATAGACCTTGGGGACCTTGTGAATGAATTGCCTCCTTTGGGATTAATAAAGCTAAATTTAATTGAAGAGAAAAGGCAGCAGGAATATTAAATATAACAGCCTCCACGGGGCTTCACAAGGGGTTAGAGAAAGCCAAATTATTCCTATTTTGCCTGTGTTTGGTCTGGATGGTTGGAGAGCTGATCAATTTGTCAGCTTGTGTTTGTTTTCAGTGCTCTAGATGTCTGATGAGGATGGAGATGAGACATGAATAATTATAAGCAACATGACTTAGCAGGCTTTTTACAGGACTTTCTCCATCTGTTCACCAAGGACGAATGGCATCCACTTCCGTTTTTAAAGAAATCAGTGCACACATATGGTACATAGACGCTAAAGTATTTGTTGGTTTCAGCAATCTGTGATAGTTCATCTATTCCCAACTAAGCCATACTATGTATGTTCAGGAATAGCAATGTAGATCGATCGATTTGCTTTGGTCCTGAAAGAATACTTTAAAAGAATGGCACTGATTGAAATTAATTTTATTCAGCATAATCATTCTGTTATCCTTATTTAGAACCCAAATTTTCTTTTACGTTATTATTAAAAATCCTTATTATCTTACGCTGTTTCTAACAAGTCAATTTCTTTAGGTTTCCCCTCCCTAGTGGCGTACTTTTTCTGACTGACATTCCCCCCCAAAAAACACCACATGTAAGCCTCAACCCCATATTGCACATACAGCAGGAAATGTGGCTTTGGCTAGGCCTAAGATGAACCCTATAACACCAGAGTTACACAGGTCTACAGCCCGATCAGTGACCATCTGACAAATAGTCCCAAGTAAATAATATGTATTACCCAAACGGTTGCAAGTAACCGCAGGAGGTTGCTGGCTGATGCGCCTTGGACAAAACTGGTTGCAAAGAGTTTGCTGCACCAAAAACTTCAGTGCAATTTCTTTGGCCCCAAGTAGATTGCCACTGTCATTCGCACTTTGCATTTTAATCTCAAAGCTGTTATCAAACTTGAAAAGGTGTGACACAAACTGGAAGTGGGGAACGTTCTCCAGTAAAGCAGAAAATGTGCCGTATTGCCACATCCAACATATTTCAGAAGGGGCAACTTTTACTTTGAAAGCAAAAGCTCTCTGGTTTCACTTTCACATTCTTGCTACCACTTGCTAGTGTTTGCAACCAAGTTGTCATCTTCCTTGCAACCTGTTGGTGAACAAAATCATTGCTCATGACTTGGTAAATCCAGAAACCATTTGCCAAACGGAATACATACTCTTCTATAGCAACCTGGTGGATGCCAGCTTCTCAGTGACTAGTCTTTAGGCCGGCGTAAATGGATATGTGGCAATCACATTCACATATGTCAGCAACCACTTGCAACTAATGATGGAATACAACTTGTCATCTCCCTGCGTCTGAAACATTTGCTTTAAAGATAGGGTCAAAGTCTGAGACCACTTAGTCTGCCATCTTTACATCGACACTGGTGCATTAAGACAGGGATAAACCAACAATAAGATTGAGTCAGTCAGTTTTCCACTCCACAAAGGTGTTATATTCGCTTATGCAAGACTGAAGGAGACAAAGTTCATAATTTTTTTTTTATAAATTTATAAACAAAGATACAGCAAGTTCATTTCATTAATAACCACCATTCTACCAAGACCAGTGCAAATCTGCAGCTTAAAAATGAGTCGCCAGAGCTTGAAGGTGCTGCACACTCAACCTTAAAGTTGGTTGTCATAACTACTTGCAACCGGTCCCAGACTCCGTGCTATGCAAGTTGGGGAAACTGGCATTCAGCTGAGACTGAAGAAGTCACTTGGATGAGCGAGGAAACATTTCTCCCACTGAAAACCCTACGTCCAGATGAACAGAATCAACTTTTTTGGACTGCAATAACTTCAGAGCTCGCACATCTTCAATATGGCGCAAGTCTGACTCATTTTGAGACGGATAGAAAAGGAAATAGGCACGGGCTATTTGACTTACTCACAGCCCTGTTTCAGGCACGCTTGTTCATCTAATCTTCCACGAGTTTTGTTTTGAGTAATGCAGCAGAAGGACATCACAGCTTTATCTTTATGCTAATATGCATCAGTATGATGAAAATCCAACCAGCTTGTGCTTCAAGCAATATGATATATGAGAGCTTTCATCTGCATTTGGCTGATCTGGCTTTATCCAAGTGCGGTTAATACAGGCAGTGGGTCAGAATAAAGTAATGCTGCAACATAATGAGACCTAAAAAGTAGCATTTTCTAATATCTTTTGTTGTAATGACCCACATTTCTATTCTAATTTGACTTGCACAAATTCAAACATGCAAAATGACCCATAACTAGGGAGTAGCTATTAGAAAAAAGCTATATTATTCCCCCTTCTGCGCCATTACAGGTGGCTTCTTGCCATTATGTGCACTCTGTCAATCGAATTAGTAACCTTTGATGTGTTCATATGCCAGGAGGACAGACATTTCAAAGAAATATCTATCAGCAGTGTCAAATCTCCTCATCTTAGCCTCTAAAACACTAAAGCCTAACCAAAAAACACTTATTGACAAACCAACAGGGACACATTCACCGAAAAAATACGAACCACGGGGGGGCTACCCATGTAAAATCAAACAGGCGTCTGTCTTTTGTCATTTCATTTTGGGGAATAAAAACCCTGCTCTGAAATTTCAGCAAGGGATGTCTAAATGCAATTTTACTCTCAGCGGTAGCTTGCGCCTACACCAAACAACCAAAATAAAGATAAAAAGAGAGAGAACAAAATAAAGTAAATAAACAAAAATAAAAGAAAGAATGAGAAAACAGATGACAATTACAGAAAATGCAAAGCGAACGTGGCAATGAGTTGCATCTCTTCCTGCTACACAGCCCTTTCTTTTACCCTGCGCCTCTTGGAAGTAAGACAAGTTTAATAAGGAGATCAATAAGGAACTTTGGCTTTTACATTGATTCACATTGTCAGAGTCCTCTTGCTCCTAATATGCGCTTCATTCAATGCGTATTTCTCCAGTTCTATCAAGACATTGAGGGAAAAAAGAAGGG
>NW_024582716.1:83163-95868 GCF_018398535.1 Haplochromis burtoni
TTAAGTCACAAACAAAGAAAGGAATTATAGACCTGTACCAGGCCAGTATTAATAACACTTGACCTTAAAGATTCTCATTTTCCTGAGTTCATGAAGCGGTTCCACTTTTTATTTTGCTGCTGCTAGTCTGTCATGACTCAGAGACATAAACAATCTGTCAAATGAAGGTTCTAAATGAAAAGCTCTATATTGTCTTTTGAGTATAAAAAAAATCATTTGAATTTTTTAGAGCTTTTTAAAAATCTTTTTTATTAGTGTTAATGGTAGATATATCCACATGATAAACATTTCCCGGATGACTCATACATTAATTCTTGGAGCAGAACGTCTCCTTTGAAAGAATACTTAATTCGAGGCTGACACGACTCTCTAAATAAATACGAACCTGCAGCTAGCAGGGGTTGACCGAAACAGCTTGTTGTTTTACTAATGCAGTTCTTATACAGCTATTGACATTTAATAAAACATTGCATATGAATCAGTCATCCCTGCTGTCATTGAAATGTATTCATTTAACTAAATAATTCTATTTTTTGCATTGTTTCTTTCTTCAAAGGTCTGAGATATCTCATCTAGTGCATCAGTGGACACTTTTATTATTCCCATTACTGGATGTTTTCACTGTATAAACGCTGAATTTCCTCGACTAAATTGTCAATTTTAAAAGGCACTCTACATCAACACAAAATCACCCTCAAATTGCCATGCTGGACGTTTTACCAAGCTCCGGGAGAGTTCTTCAGTGAGCGAGATCATGAACGTAAAACAGTAACCCTGCATGATACTGTACCTAATAAGCCCAAATATTGCAACTGGCCAGAGGGGGGTTCCCCCTTTGGTTGATTGGTGGATGTTAAAGTTCCTGCACAGTGAAGCCAATTTCATGTCTCATTAGCTCCATGCAAACCTAGATTTGACTTATACTCAGATGGGTAGGTTTCCTCAAGTTCTGCGAAGGCTCTTGCTGTGCGACGTTTCCTGTTTCTTCAGTGAGGAGGCAAAATCAAAACAATCCCGAATCCATTCACTGAAGCAAAGTATCAGTACAGTTTGGAAGAAAAAGAAAAAAAAAAGAAGAAGAAATTCTATCAAAAAAATATTGGAGAGGCAACTGTAACTGTTAAAGCGTCTGCAGTTGGCATACGGCATGCTCTTTGCCTTCTCTGCAATTTGATAAACTCCTTAACATAGTTTTACCATTTTAGTTATTCAAAAGGTCAAAAAAAGTGCAATGAAAAACATAAAACTACTAGAACTTCTAGAACTACTTGAGGTTGGCGTTAATAATTATTGATGGGGCTCTGTGTGATGAGAAAGCAATATTTCGCATGTTATATGTTGATTCAAATTATAAAAAATTGCAGTTATACATCTGCCGTAGCCCCAACTGGTCGCAGCAGATGGCTGACTCTCCCTGACCCTGGTTCTTCTGGAGGTTTCTTCCTTCTAAAAGGGAGTTTTTCCTTCCCACTGTTGCCAAGTGTTTGTTCATAAGGGCTTCTTTAATTTTTATTTATTTATTTATTTATTTATTTTTTGGGGGGGGGGGGGGGGGGGGTCTTTTGGCTGCTGCCTTCAAGAGTCACCACAGCAGATCATCTGTCTCCATCTCACTCTATCCTCAACATCCTTCTCTTTCACACCAATCCTCTGCATGTCCTCCTTCCCTATATCCATGAAACTTCTCTGAGATCTTCCTCTTTTCCTCCTGGCTGGGAGCTTCATCTTCCCTCCTCTGCACATGTCCAAACCATCTCAGCCTTTGTCTCCAAACTGCTTAATCTGAGCTGTCCCTCTGACTCCGTTCTAATCTTGTCCATGCTGGTCACTCCCAATGAAAATGTTCAGCTCTGCTACCTACAGCGCAGCCTCCTGCCTACATTTCCAAACCATACAGCTTCAAAGTCTCTCTACCATCTTGTAAACCTACCCTTTTCCTTGGTTGGGTTACATTTTCCTCTATCACAACAGCACTATGACACAGATCTGTTTGGCACAAGGATCTCGAGATATCTTTGCTTGTGCAGTATTTAGCATTCTGGCCATAGTTAAAAGCAAAAATTGTGTGGATAGTTTTTCTCCAAATGCTAAAAAAAATAGAGCCATTTGGAGTCATTTTTCATCACTGTGAACATACTATCTCATGTGCATATACTGCTTGTTTGTCCAAAAATATGCACACACCATCAGAAGTTCAATTCAAAACATTGTTTGGCACACAAGGCAAACAGCAATGCTACTGGGTCTTGACAAACCTCTGATTATGCTGCGAGAGCCAGCAGCTGTGTGAAGCTCACGGTGCGCTGGCGTGATATCAGAGTGCGTATGCAGATACGTATTTGTAATCTGTAAGCTTCTAAGTGACACCAAAGCGCAGCAGGGGCGACTTGTTCTTTCCTCTGCAGACATTAATTAAGCACATGGCCATCTATGGCAGGCCATGAAGGCAGGCTACAATCTTTGCTTTTTCACTGTGATAAATTAGGTGGCTTGCAGTCTTAGCTGCGGTATGTGCCTGGAGAGTTTGTTTACACCCTTATCAAAATCTATACACGTATATATTTTTTTTTCCAGCAAACATTTTTTTTTTTTTTTAGAGTTGGCATCCGGGATCTTACTGTGAATTTAGAAGTGGACGTCTTTGTCAAAGGCACTTTGACGGAACTGCTGATGGACAATTTGGCTGTTTACATGTGGATCAGATGCCTTGTTCCCTGACCTGATGTAGAAATGAGCTTGTTTACACGACTGTGGAGTAAGAATGTAGGGAAACGAAGACCAGACAGATATATGTCCTTTTTCTCATTTTTACACGGTCAGGTATGCTCCAGCCAAAGCCTTTTAGCTTCTCGAGACAAGCAGATTTCTGTTTGCTCTGGAGTTAAGAGTACTGTGAGCTCACACTTAATTAAATGTCATCCACCTCAGTCTGCTGCTCCAGAATTTGAAATTTATGTGCTCTCTACATGTCAATAGCACAGACTGTCTTGTCTTTCAAAAAAAATTGGAGAATCAAGAGGCTCCGAATCCCTGTAATGATGTTTAATTTTATTGAAACAGGAAAACAAAGGGAGAAAAATGAATGTGCTTGCGTTGAACAATACATTATAGAAAAACATGGTGAAGCACTAATTAGACTAGGACTCCTGGTATATTCTTGAATGACAGCAAATGTAGTAACAATAATTCTTCTTTGATTAATTCACTTTACCTTTAACTTCATTTTCTCTAATGCAGTATCCTTCAGCTAAACAAAGTTAAATTTACATATGCAAAATATAGTTATACTTTCATTTGTTCCTCTTGTTTTGCTATATTAGATATTATTAATGACTTAAGGTGTCACCAAAGTCATAGCTTTAGAACTCAGAAGCTATTTCTGGTGATTTTTCAGTGAATTTGCCTTTTTTATTTTGATAATTTTGTCGTGCCCTTAAGATTTTAGGCTTTGTATGGTGGATGCTAAGCACTGTGGAACCATTAACATGTCTGACAAATTTCTAGGCTAACATGCTACCTCTGAGCTGACGCTAGGTAAGCTAGTCCCCTGATGCTTGACTTTTTTTTTTTTGCATCTCTTTGCATTTACAGATTTCAAAGTGTCTTTCAACTGGCTATTTCGTTTAGGTCCTTTAGCCCCCCACTTTTTGTTTAATTCAAACAAAAATAATCAGCTTTTTTTTCTTTTCTTAACTCATTCACTGAATGAGCAGTGGGGATTTGAAAATGGCTGGCAGTGAATGAGTTAAGAGTACGTGTGCACATGCACAGTATGTGGGGTTCGAGGTTGCTTTTGTTGTCTTTGCTTGGACTGCCAGTGTCCAGCTGGAAAAATTTAAGATAGCGTCAAACCAAGTTTTTCATTGCATTGCTTATCACATTATACGTATGGGAGGGGACGAACTAGCATAGCATTACAACAGTCCCAGTAATTGCTAACTTTAGGTTTTTATCTACCCGCTTCAATTATAGGACACTAGTAGGAACGAAGTGTGTTCAGACTTCATTTGGGATTCGTGTGACGTCAACAGGGGCAAATAAAACACGCTGACCTTCTTTTTACGCCATGTACTCCATGTTGTTAGTGGACAGGAAGTCGTCATGAACAACACGGCTGACTGGCATCTCAAACAGATTTTTCTTTAGTGACTGACACTTCTGTAGAAATTCTTTCTTGCTCCATCCCCAGGCTGCCATGGCCTTAACTGTAATCTTCCATTCTGTTTTATATTTCCTGCCGTGAGTCATCAGGTATATATAAACACTTTCAAAAGTCTATCGACTCCAAGCCAGATCTATCACTGAGCCTCTACTCAAACTTCTTAAGCCTGAATAAACAACAGACTTCACCAGACGCCCCTCCTGCGCCACCTCAACGGTTAAAATGTCACTGTGACATATCATCAGCTTTACTCAACACTGACTTTTTGTCTCTGGGTAAAAGATTATCAGCAGCTGTTGTTTTGTATTAAACGTCAATACCAAACTGTTCTTCTGGGTTTCTTGCCAGCAGGTTACTGGAGAGCCCGACAGGGGCACAAATCTATTTCTGGTTCACTGACTGACAGGATGGGACTGGAGCTGGCTGCACAACTATGACAAGCAACGAATATTAGGAAGGAAAAAAAAAAACTTCCAGAAAGAAAAAAAAAAAAAAATGAACACAGAATCCAAATTAAATGCAGGTAGAAAGAATATGAATCAATTTAAGTTTCCCTGCATAAACATGTATTTACTTTTTCTGTCTTTTGCCTGAATAGTGACTTTTTAAGGTCGTAAGGGGTTAAACAGTATAGCTGGAGTCACATTTGACTTGATGCTACAGACTAGAGGTCCATTAGGTGTACCAATTCTCTTCTATCTCTATATGGGTCCCATTGATATCTCAGCACACTGTTAAGAACTTAAGACTGAAACTGGAAGTGAGGACTTTTGAAGTCAACAGTACTACTTGAGTCTTTCAACTTTCCCTGAAGCAGCTATGCAGCCCAGTGTGCCGCAGATTCATAACAGAAAGACACCCACACACTCTCTGTCGTGCGTTTGTCCACTAGCCTAGCTCCAACTTCAAAATAACCCTGCACTGCTGGGTGCGTGGTCGCTCTGCTAACCTTCAGCACCACATTGAGGTTGGAAAACTGTCTCTATAACCCCGAATATTAAAAAAAAAAAATCTGCTGTGTCAGAAGTGAACTGACGATACCCTCCAGATTTTCTTCTTGGTTCCAAACCAGCCCACACACTCCTCAGCTCACATCCTCAGAACAGACACCCAGCACACACTCTAATCTGTGCCACTCATCACCTTCCTAATTTGAAGTTCACCCCATGCTATTTATCACTGTAGATGCTCTCCATTGATGTTATTATTGACACTGTTGCTCACGCTTCGCTAGTCTTTACAACTTATTACCCCTCAGCACCTTCAGACTTGCACTATTGACATCTTGGAAACTCAGTTGGAGTTGTATTATTTCAAGTGTTATCTTATTAGTCTCCAGCTCAGTGGCATGACTCATTGTAAAGCAGACCACGGCATTTACTCCATTCTCGCTACACTAGTTCAAAGAAGTTATGACCATCTTCACTGCCAGTTATGAAACCAATCTCTCTGCAGAGACACGGACTGCAACAGGACAACAATCAAAAGTGCTCAAACAACCAGAAAGTTTCTAACAAGTACTGTAGAATCTCTGAGGTACTGTCAGATGGACTCAAGTACCTCCTTCATCAACACAACTGTCATTCAAAATGTGTTCTTTTGGCATAATTTTAAGCTTGCTGTTGATTAGCCCTGTCAGTTTTAAATAAAGTTAATAACAATGTGCTGATCATAGATTGGTCCATGTTTAGAATTAGTAGCTTGGTTTATATGACAATTTCAACCACTTGCCTTTTAGCGATTCTGACTTCTCTGCTTGCTTCTACTAGATTTTTATGAACTGCAGCATTTCATATACATGTTAGTGTTGATCCATGTGTGGGGGTGTCATTTCCTGTGAAATCTGAAAATGTTGCCGGTAATTTGGAGCTATTTGTGATAACAAGAAGTCCTCCAACTAAGTTTGTTTGTGCCAACTTTTTGAAAAGACCCATGTTAATGTCCCTGGCACCACACGGGGAGTGATTTCATTTCAAAATACCTCCAGTGTTTTGGAGTTCGAGCCTCATGTGTGTGACTATTTTTAAGCCTCGCTTTCCATTGCTGTTTGATGTCACCATAAAAATCTACAAGTACTTTTGGTTTTTTCACATTCACACGATGGCTGCAGGTCTCGTACTGAAAAACTGAAATAGATGTAAAAATAAAAGGTTGCAGAAACATCTGTGGGGTAGTTTTACACAGGAGGACTAATTCAGATGATAAAACTCAACAATTAAAAGGGAATGCCCTGAATCCAAGTCACATTTAACTGCATGTGTCTGAAGAGAAAACCACGAGATTCTGTGGTGACTGGGCATAATAATTCTATTTAATACAATACGTTACACTATTACTATAAACACTATGGTTTAAGCCCTGAGCTTGATTAACACTCATACAAGCATGTAATTACATTTACAGCAATATAACCTTTAGATTTATATGACCACTGATGCCAAAAAAATAGGAAATTTAGGATTCATCTTTTACTCAAAATTGAAATCTCAATTTTGTTGGTTTTAAAGACTCCTCTGTAGGTGGATTTACTTAAAAGAGGAGTGTTTTTAAGTTTAATCGAGTCATTTGTGTTATTTTAATGAAAAAGCCACCGAGTTAACCTGAAAAGCAAGATAGTATTTTATTCATTGCAATAATGCAAATGATGTGAATGAAGTGACCTGAAATATTTCTTAGCAGTTAATTAACACAGTTGCATGAAACCACTGACATTGACTTTTCTGAAGTAAATGAAAAAACAGGCGCAAAGAATTTTTGATTGCTCTTTCTATCGTGTTGGATTTTTCTCTCGTCATTTGCTCTACCTCATGACAGTGAGATACTACACTGCTGAAGTATGCCTTTGACAACGTAAATCCAGTGTTGCTATTGCTGCAGTAATCACCTGATTGCCCAACTGACTCTATTTTAACAATCAGTCACTATGCACCTGTATATCGTCACCTGGACCTATACTACCTTTAGGACTATTTTGTATCATCCTGCTGTACTGTATGTGACTGTGACACTAGTCACATGCACACATCAGACAGAGTGTAAAGTCTTGTGTGAGTTGCTGCTCTGTAGATTCCGTGTGCTGTCTGGGCAGGCAGGCAGTCAGCCCTCCAGTGTCGCGAGATTAGTGACTCAGCAGAACTCAAACCCCTCCCTCCTCCACACATGTGCCCTCTCTCTCCATCTCAGACACTGCTGGCACACTGACAGGCACGGCTGTGGCCAGTGACTAAGACTCTGTTTGTGCTATCTCACAGACACCGCGATGTAGTTAGCACCCTGCATAAAACAGTGGGACTACATTTTTTTTTTAAATCAGTTGTACCATGAATTTCACGGGGGTGGGCTTCTAAATTGCATGCTGTCTGATGAGGGGGAAACAAAACAAAGAAAATGGTTTTCAGAGATGCTTGTGGCAACACTCATGGACTATTAGCATGCATATAGCAAGAAATAAAGGCGGGTACACACACACACGCACACACAAGACTGAAAACAAAGCATGACAGCACAAAATGTACACGGTTGTACATGCATGTAACGAATGCACGCTCACATAACGCATGCAAATGGATACTTAAAAGGTGAACTTGCTGCACATCATGTAAAAGGCACTGATGTAAGTGAATAAGACGTAATCAAAGACATACTGTGGTTGAAAGGGTGGCTGGGCGGCTGTTGTAGGTGTACCTACAGTAAATGGTAAAAAGAAATCTCCTTTTCTCATTCAGACTAAATATATATACGTATACATAAGAGGAATGAACATGGCATGAACAGCTAATGTTATTGCTCAGCGAGTCACTCGGGGACGAGATCCTTGAAAAGAACTGTTTTTTTCCTCCTTTTTTGCAGGCCTTATTGTTCATTTCTGAGAAATGTGAAGGCTGTTTTTTGTTCTCTGTTAGACGTTTTCATACCAATTTCTCAAAATCTTTGTATTGACTTGTATTCACCCATTCAGGGCTTTCAATTCATTACTGCGCAAAAATTATACAGCGAGAAGAAGAAGAAGCATAACCCTCAGCCATAAAGATACACCCACAGCAGATGTTCCCTCTTCAGGCATGAGCTGGCAAAATTGATACTGTCACTACACAAAATCAAACGCTTGGACTGAAGCAGTCAAAGGTTTCAAAAAAGAACAATGCAAAGAAAACCAAAGGGGATACTCACAGATAGGCGGCCTTCCCCTCCTCGATTTCTTTGCCCTTGCCGCTGGTGGCTGTTTTTTTGCTGCACAGGGTGCGCGTGATGCACATGAGCAGGCCGCAGTGACGCAGGAAGAAGCAGCTGACGTCCACCAGCACGAGGAGCAGCAGCAGCGCTCCCAGGCCGAGGCCCACCACCGCCCCCAGCCCCAGACCGCTGAACAGGGATTCTGCTAAGGCAGTGAAATACACAGGCAGACACACGCGCGCACACACACACACACACACACACACAGCAAGGATAAAACCACTGTTAGCAATTTGGTTCGCTGACTTGTTCTCTAAGACACGTTCAGAGTTTAGGGTCAGATTGGGTGTGGGATCAGTGGAGCTGGAAGGGATTCATTCTCTCACTCCTGTGTCTTCAGGCTGGACGCCCGCAGAGTCGAGGCTGGAGGTCAGCTTCCTCCCCGGGAAACTATAAAGCTGTACCAAACTTTTACTCCAAGGTCAATGAATTCCTCCAGAGCCAGTTGGATGGTTTCCAACACACAGATAAGTCCTAATCCACAATTCCTCATTGCGCACAATCCTCGGAGGAGGGTGGAATTATCTCGATTATTAGCGTAAATCCACCAAATCTCCTCCAAAACAAATCAGTTCTTGCCTTATAAAGTTTCTTCTGTATATATATATAGTTCATTGAATGAAAGTTTGAAAGATTTTAAATAATTGAGCAAAATGAGATTTATAGTGCTCCAAAATAGGTGGAAATGTAACAAATGTGGCTTCATCTTTACTTAGAATACAGTAAACGCTTCGTAAAACTGAGCATTTAATTGGCAGAGAGGGCAAAAACAAAACAGTTCTTCTCGGCCATATTTGCCCTTGGGCCTTGCATCTACCTCCTGTATCATGTGCTAAATGTGAACATCACACAGGTGCAGAGGTTGGCGCACACGTTCAGCTCTGCACTGAAGCCCGAGTACGCGTTAAGCATTGACACACTGATGCTCTGGCCACTTCGTCCACTGTTTTATACCTCGCAGCACTAAACAGAATCACGTCAGGAATTAAATTAAGTAAATGCTCTCTCTCAGAGCGGTCAACACACTGCTCTTAAAAACACGCAGAGATCTCGGCTCAGTTGGGTACAAGCAGCGAGGCCTGCTTCCATTTGAAAGTAATACAAAAATGAAGGTAGTGCAGAAAAGAGACGCTCCCAGTGGGTGTCTCTGAATGGAGCTGTGGCCTTAAGTGATCCTGGGGTTGAGAAACGGAGCATCCACTGCAGGATCAACGCTGACAGCTGGAGGTCGGACCTTGCCAGAAGTAATCAGTGATGGAAGAGTGAGAGTGAATGACCTTTTCTACTTAGGTACGCTCTCATCTGCGTGTTCAGTAGCCTGTAAGTAAAAAAAGGGAGATCAGACAATAATGGGAAGGTGTAAGCACTCAGAGGCAGCTGAGTGGTGTAGTCTGGCACCTCCAATTTAAAAATAAAAAAATAAGTGAGCAAGGGGAAAATGCTGCAGGAGGCTTTGTTCGACTTCCTGCATCCTGACAAACCAAAGAAAATGCAAGCTGAACGCAGGAGGTGTAAGCCGCCTTCTACCTATATGTTATATGTTTGATAGAAAGATGAATTTACACGCATGAACCATTTGGTTTTTCAAGGGGAAAAAAAGGAGATGGTTTGATATCTCATTCTGGATGTTATCCAATTGAATCTGCGCTAAACTGTGTGGGGAACTATACACTGTTTGAAAGCACAAAGCCTCAGGCTAATCAGTGTAAACAATTTCAAGGTCCAGATAGCGCTCCTACAACAGTTTATCTTTGATAACAAGAATTAAAAAAAAAAAAGGTCAAAACCTGTGAGGCAGAAAGCAGTTTGAGTTTTAATCTCTTAAAAATACCAGATCATTTTCTCTCAACAATACAACTTAATAGCACGTTACACTTCATTCTCCAGAGTATTTACCTGCTTGCTAATTGATGAAGTACCAACCCTCCAACCCGCTACGACATTTGTTCGCTGCAACATGCTAAGGCTTGACTGAACAGTGACGGATAAGTATACCTAATGATTCGGTAGCTGGTTGAACCACCTTTAGCAGCATTAACTAGAAGTAATTGTTTTCTGTATGATTTGATGAGTCTCTCATGTGGTTGTGGAGGAATTTTCGTCCACTCTTCTTTACAAAGTTGCTTCACTGCAGCAAAAGTCCAAATGATATGCTGATATGTTGTGTTTGGTCTGTCCAAAGGATGCTGCTCGAGAGGTCTTGTGGTTTACAAACCTCCACCATGCTATGTTCTTTTTACAGAGAACCTTTGTCACAGCAAATCTTCCATATGAGCCAAACTTGTTCAGCTTTTTCTAATTGTGCTGTCACAAACATTAACATTCAACATGCTAACTGAGACCTGTAGACTTTGAAATGCACCCTTGGGCTAGTTGCAGTTTTTCTGAGCATCGTATGGTCTGACCTTGGGGTGAACTCCGTGGAAGATCATGGTAGTGTGTTAACACAAACCTAAATGCTCCAGACCAGCAAACCTCAGCAAGGTGATCACACTAGCTGATAATCAGTTAATCAAGTGGATTTAATTAGCAGTAATTGTCTGCTGCTGCACTCTTACTTACTATGGAAGCAGTGAAGGTAGAAAGAGTCATGTGAAAACATTATTTGTCACATGAGTTTAACACCTGTGACAAAGTGTTGAAAGAATATGGACGGTTTTTAACTCTCAGCGGAGCTTCAGAGCTTGTTTGCTTTTAGCAATAAAGACGCGTTTGGAACAGGAAATGGATAAGTGCTAATGGGCTGACAAGAAGGTGGAGAAGTCTATGTGCCTTTTAGAAGCTGAACTTCATGTGTAACATCCGTGAAGTGGTCCTTCAAGAGTATGATCTCTAAATGTATAAAGGAAACAATTTGGAAAGAGGCATGTATTTAGGCATGGTCTGTTTTCGACACACTGTGGTTTACATATTTGAGGATGCAGGAATCCTTATACTAGTGTCTTTTTGCACCATCCAAAAAAAAACAGTGATACAGTCCCCTTCTCGCTGAAAATGCCTTTCGTTTAAAGCCAAGAGCGAGCACTTCAACCTCAACTACTGTTTCAAATCCAGTGCGGTGGAGTATGGAGCCAAACAAACAACAAAAAAATGTGTGAATTCCCAAATACTCCTGCACCGCACAGTGTCACGACCCAAATGACTCTTATGTCAGTGACTTTGTTCTTGACTTAGAGCTGAGACGGCAGACAGCGGATCCTGGCAGCGAGTCAAAGCACAGCGAGGCACAGACAAAGAACCTTGTGGCAAAAGGAACTCTAATTAAAACTTTGCATTTTCGTGGAATCAGAGGGATTTGGGATTTGAAACTTGTCGACTGAATCAATATTTTCGCTGCACCGAGGGCTACAGTTTTATATCTCACCTTTTGAAAGTCTGTCTAGGTTCCACTGGCTTCTAAAGCCACAGATTGAGAAATGGTAAACAACACCTCTACAGCTCCCAGGAAGCATCCACATATTCCAGAAAAGGCAGAAAATATCAGTTCATTCTTTAAGCCATACTTAACTGTTTGTCATCATCACACAGCTGTAGCTTCAGGCTTTCAAAGCAGTCACTCTGTCACTGCCACAGTCTGCTCTGTGTCTTTAAGTTTTAGGTGCTCTCCCTTGACGATGGGCGATAGACATTATACAGTGTGTATGTCATAAAACTCAAGGCACTTCTGAGTAAGGATGGGTACCGGTATCCGGTGCCATGCACCGGTTCTGACATAAACGGTAGTAACCAGACTGAAAAGCAGCGCACATTTCGTTGCTTTATTTCAGTGCCTTTTTTTCCTTCTAGCCAATCATTTTACCTTTCCAAAGATAGAAGGTGGGCCCAGGTACGTACGTTCTTTAAGAGCAGAGGTACAGATTAAAAATGCCCAAGGTGAAGCGGTCAAAAGTCTGGCTGTACTTCACAGCAAAAGATGCAAACTCAGCAGCCTGCAACAAGTGCTTTAAGGTGATACTATGCAAAGCAGGTAACACCTCGAATCTGATGAAACACCTGGCGACACATAGCGTTTTTTTAAAAGCTGAGAAATGCACCGTATTTGATAGCTTGCTGCGAGACCTCACACCGTGCGCATCTACTGCGGGTGTGGTGCCTGTTCTCGGACCCAGAGTTAGCAACATCCCCCAAGAACCCGGAGAGTAGAGTCCTGGCCCCTAGCCCTGCCAATGTAGCAGAAATGCAGACGTATGATGTTGGCAGCAGCAGCAGCTTCTCTGGATCAGTAGCTTAATGTTGTTTGCAGTGTTGGGACTAACGCGTTATTAAGTAACGCGTTACAGTAACTACGTTATTATTGTGGTAACGAGCAC
>NW_024582716.1:97345-101495 GCF_018398535.1 Haplochromis burtoni
ACATTAACAAGAGAATTCTGAGTAAAACCAAAGTTACTTTCCCTAGTAACTAGTTACTTTGAAAGTAACGAGTAACGTGAAGTAACATAGTTACTTTTGAGAGAAGTAACTAGTAATGTAACTAAGTTACTATTTTAAAGTAACTTACCCAACAGTGGTTGTTTGTGTGTAATTTACGTTGAGTAGGCTAATCACGTTATTAAATTAATGCATGTAAGGTGAACTAGCAAACACCGTCGTAGTTACATGCGGCTGTCTTCTTGTTTGATAGAGTGATACCATATATGCCCTATAGCTGCAGAAAAGTCTAACTTTTATCTTTTTACAAAAAAAACAGTTAAACACGAGGGACAAAAAAAACAGTTAAACACGAGAGGTTTTGGGACAAAGTTTTCGTTTTCCATTTCCGATCCAGCCAAAGGAGGTATGTTGTATCAACACAAAAGGCTAACTTGGCTATCATTTTGCAGAAAAAAACAGACTGCTAAAAATAAAAACATAAGAGGTTTTTGGACAAAGTTTGTGTTCTCCATTCTTTAAGCACCGGTTTGAGCACCGTTTAAGCACCGGCACCGTTTCAAAAGTACTGGTTTGGCACCGTTATCGGATAAAACCTAACAGATACCCATCCCTACCTCTGAGCTACATGACCTTAACACCGGATCCATTTATTAACACTTTTATTCTGCCTTTTGTTACCAAATGGCTAAAAATGTCATTATGAGAGTTTTTCCTGTGTTGTACATTTACAGTAATCCCTAAGGTGTCATATTTGATACATAGAGTTTTGGGATTTTTTTTAAATGTTAAAAAAAAATGGCAGATGTAGCAAATATGATACAAATAAAAACAACACCCCCCAGACTTCGAAGTGTCCCGATAAAGTTTTTTTTTAAATTGTCTTTTTTTTTCCTTTGGAAGGGATGCCAGCAAAAACTCTTGAGCCTAAAAGACTGAAATCCATAAATATCAGGCTTCCATGCGATAAGGAGTATTACACTAAAGTGCTTAGCAGCAGCTTGACAGTTTGAGGTTGGATTGATATGTTACATGCTTGTTTACTTGTAGCTGTTTTTCCAGCCATTTTATTCGATTTATTCCCAGGTTCTGAAGTGATTTAGGAAAAGAACAGTGTGAGCTGTGCTGAAACACACACACACAATAGGGCTGTTTCTGGATAAAGGTACACCTCAGAATACTTTTATCAAAACTGAGATATCAGCTGTTCTTGTCAGCATTAAGAGTCCTCAGTGTCTGCTGTAGTTGACACCTCTATGGTGGTCCTAACGTGCAAAACAAATCCAGATGAAATACTTACAACAACCAAAAATGATAAAGTACAATAAAATTAGAAAAACAAAACTACCCGACATGCATTAGAACTGTTCTTAATTTGCACACAAAATAAATGCATGTTTCAGGAATTAACGGTAACTTTGCACGGATTATGTTGAGTCAGTGACTGTTACTGTTTTAGCGAAACCAAATCATAATATATTTAATATAATATAATACATTTATTTTATTATTAATGGATTAATATTTTAAAATAACATATTTTAAAACGTGAACAACTTATTTAGGACGATAGCCACAGAGCAATGTCTTCATATAAAAAAACCCAAAAACATGTAAGTTAGACAATTGAATGATGGTGAAAGCATGCCTAAAAAAAAGAAGCTTACATTAAAGTCAATACAAAAGAAGGAGAAACAGAGCAGAAGAAAAAGACGTCACCACGCTGATATCAACAAGCACCTGATCTGTTAGCTCAGGCAGGCGATCAGCGCAATTACTGGAAGAACCTCCATGAGCGGGATTTTTGCCAAGAAATGGTGATGAAAGCGATAAGATCAGGAAAGCATTAAAGGGTATCAGTTTCATATCATATCATTCATATGTGTTATTCAATAAATGTTGCCAGTGCATTAGTCAATTTACAGATTCAAATGTTGTTTCCTAAGAAAGGCATTGTATTTAATGTGATTTTAATAAGCTCATCTTTGAGTTGAAATATGTGCGTTTGTATTTTCTAGTACAGCGCGTACTGCCAGTGCATCATCACTGCTTTGTACGTATGGTCTGAGGTCATTTAAATTAGTTTGCAAACAATGACCAAATTCAGTAAGACAACACTGACGAATTTGGGACTTGATTATGTGACACCATCAGTCATGGATTGGCCTCCACAGAGCCCAGACCTCAACATTATTGAAGCTGTTGTAAAGGCTCACCTTTTAGCACATTCACTTCACCAGATGCACCTTGTTTCTTTTCCTCACCTTTGATTGGGTGTGGTGCTTGGCCTTAATTGCACTCACCTGTCACTCGGCATATAAGCACTGCACTCACCTACCCCTCACTCTTTCTTCACTCCCACATGGGGCGGCAGCTGAGGTGAGTTTCTCTTTGAGGCTCCTGAGTTCCTGTATCATTTTGAGTTACTTAAATCATACTTTATGTCCTTTTTAGAGAGAGCAGTCCATGTGTGTCTTTCTTTCCTTTACCCGTTATACAATAAAACGACAAAACCTGCAAATGATTGATGACTGCTTATTCTCATTCTAATCGGATGAGCCCATGATGATGACTACTGAAACCCTGAACCTTCCTCCCTCCAAAACAGAAGCAGTGTGGGATCATGCTGACAGAGAACAGAACAAAAGGCAGAAACATCCAGAGAGTTCAGACTGTGTTGAAGAATAAAGGTGGTCACACCAAGTATTGACTTTCAAGCTCATTAGAATTGTACAAACTTTTTTCCCTATATACATTTCTATGTATGTGTGCATAAATTTGAATACATCGCTGCATGTAAATCCCAAAACAAATCAGGAAAAAAAGATGTCTCAAGACTTGCACGGTACTCTACTCTTAGAGCTACGTTCAAAGGTTCAAACTGTTGTTAAAGGAATCCGACTGGCATTTATATAATCTCATTCCTGCTCTTCAAAGTGCTTAAGATTAGTTTACCCAAAGCCATATGGTTATTTAGCCGTTTATTCAATATACTTAAAGTGCTTTATCTATTTCAGATCCGTAGTCACTTCCAATTTAGTGTCACCAGTTAACCTAAAGCTACTTTCGGCTGCTCCTTTGTTCACAAGGTGTCACCACAGCGGGTACCCCACATATTTGATTTGGCAGGGTTTTTTTTTTTTGTGTTTTTTTTTTGTTTTGTTTTTTTTTTTATAAACATCACAAGCTCTTCCTTGACACAACCCCAAAGGGATTTGGACATGCCTATTTATTTATTTTTGTGTGTGTATCTAAACTCATCTTTGCATGCAAACTTTTACAATTACACTTTCAGGTTAGGGACTCCGCTGTGGCTCTGTAAAAGTCTATCAATTTTTATTACAGAAAATTTTCAGCCTTCACCTTTACTATATGAAATGGGTCGGATCTCTGCGTAAGAAATTTTTAAATTGCTTGATTTAAATATAACAAATGTGTGTCCACGAGGCACATCAGGAGAGCTGCTAGAATGCCTTCCAATAATATGCCTGGAAGAGAGAAACATGCACATTACTGCTTACATGTGATCAACTACTATTTCCTGTTTTATTTGTTGGTGATGCCCAGTTTTTACTAATGTGCAACAAACGCTCATCTGGTCACCTAGAGTTGCCATAGTTGATTTATAATCTCAGAGTAAAGAGAAGTAATGAGGTCATTTCTGTTGGAGGGTCTTTTAGGAAATAGAGGGCAGTGCTGCCTTCCTCTTGCACTGAGTGATCACCTGCACTCAAACTGATGCAACGGCAGCGGTGAAAACTATCCTCTGTAATAACCCACAGGTCAGAGTGATAAACTGCCTGCGGGGCTTTGAGGGCAGAAGTTGCACTATGGATGCAAATACCCTTTGCTGGCTAAGAAAGGGAATTTTCATTGGATTTAAAGCTATTATTTATTCAAAGGCATGCTTCATTATCAAATGAAACAAAAACTGCCATGCTTTACGTCTGAGTCACGTACCAAGTTATATACTTGGATAACAAAAAGGTTGTTTTTTTTTTTGTTTTTTTTTTAGCACGTTAAGGAAACATATTTTATTTGAAACAACTTGTACAACACCTTCACTCCAAAAAGCACAAAAGGCAACTCAAGTGTGTTGTCATGGCATCGTGTGATAGTTTTTTTTTTTTTT